>NC_138136.1:24604978-24813023 GCF_964188305.1 Podarcis bocagei
TATTTGAGCAGTAAAAGTAGGAGAAAATATTGATCTGCATACTTTGCATAATTTTTTCATAGTATTGTCCTGCCTTTCCGCCTGGTACATAGGTGTCAGAATTGGCTTTCTGCAGTCTTGATGATAGGTGAGTATGGAAGCAAAATCTATGTTTTCTAGTGAAATGTGTGGTGTGGTCTTTGAAGGAATTCCTGAAACAAAGTCAAGAAATGGTACTTTCAAAGTCAAGAAATGGTGCTTTCAAAGTCAAGAAAAGATACTTTCAAATACTGCATCTGCTTTTGAGTGTCACAGTGCTTGAAGAACTCTTGTGTATGCTCCCAGAACTTTGACTTTAATATTCAAAGGAGCATTATCAGATTAATGTTTTATACAGGACCGCAATCCACTTCAGGTGGGTTGTTGTTTTTTTGCCATTACTAATTCCGTTGAGCTATATTACATCTTAAAGAGCTAGATTTACTTGCAATGGCACCATTTTAGGGATAAGCTGAGGAGTCAAAGCAAAGGTTGCTGAATGAATTAAGCATCCCTCTGTGAATGGCAAAGAGAAGAATCAAGGGAGGAACAGCTCCTCACACCACACTGCCACATCACTTCTTCTCTCATCCAACCTGCCATCCTCTACCTACTATCCCCACTCCTTATCAAAAGGGGAAAAGACTCACTTTGTAAAATGAGAAGTGGGTAGAAGCTGGAGGGCAGCTCCAGCATAATTGAGAAAAGCTAAATGGACTACTCTGACAGTATATTTTCCCATGGGGGGGATGGGGCTTGAAATCCAGTGCAAGTAAATATGCCCCCAAGCATCATTTTCTGATGGTGGATAAGCCCATATGGGCTGGTCCACCTCCACCCTCTTCTGAAGTGATTTGTTTGCATGTGTGGTATAGTGGTTAAGAGTGGTGGATTCGTAATCTGGTGAACTGGGTTCACTTCCGTACTCCTCCACATGAAGCTGCTGGGTGACCTTGGGCTAGTCACACTTCTCTGAAATCTCTCAGCCTCACTCACCTCACAGGGTGTTTGTTGTGGGGGAGGAAGGGAAAGGCGATTGTTAGCCACTTTGAGACTCCTTAAGGGGAGTGAAAGGTGGGATATCAAGTCCAAACTCCTCCTCCTCCTCCTCCTCCTCCTCCTCTTCTTCTTCTTTGTTTCACCAAGGACATGCTGTGGTCCTCCCTATGCCCCTTCTTGGAAACCTTGGAGAACCACAGGCATTCAGAATGTGGGCTTTGTGGACTAATGTTCCCACCCAGTCTGTAGCTTCATAGATTCAGAAGAGAATTTCAACAAAGGTGGGACTTTTTGTCATTTTGCACCATCTGCAAACAGATCGTAGGACAGGCATAGGCAACCTCAGCCCTCCAGATGTTTTTGGGACTACAATTCTCATCATCCCTGACCACTGGTCCTGTTAGCTAGGGATCATGGGAGTTGTAGTCCCAAAACATCTGGAGGGCCGAGGTTGCCTATGCCTGTCGTAGGAGCTTTCCATCTACACCTTCATGGGGCTTTTCCCCCAGCCAGAATGCACCAGAACTGTGTTCCAGCACCTTTCCCCATGCCATGTCTCTAGCTATGAAAAGACTCTCCTCGGAGAGCAAAGAGGACTTCCATTATGGGTACTGCAGAGGTTTTCTCATTTGCCAGAGGTGCAGCAGGGCTTTAAAGAGGCTCTTCAACCTCCAGGACTAACAGCTGACATGCGGGAAGAAGTCTCCCTTGCCTTGGTGCTGCAAGCGCCCTGTCTCTCCGGCTTGCACAAGCGAGCAAAAGGGACAGGGCAGCTTGCAGAGCTGAGGTGCAGGGAAGAAGCTTCTCTATGCATCTGCTATTCTCGTCCATGGAGCTGCCCTGTTCCTCCTGCTTGTGTGTGGAAGCAAAAGGGACAGGACAGCTTGCAGAGCAGACATTCACAGAGCAGCCCTCCCTCTTCTGCTGGTGCAGAAGCAAGAGGGACAGGGCAGCATTCCTGCACCTTTTTTTCTAGAAAAAAAGCACTGCTCTTCCAGCATACATGCTTCTTCAGAAGGAGTGCAATCCCAGCCAGGAAGACAGTTGGACACTTTATTGGACACTGGAACCACTCACCCACAGTATCTGTATCTTGCTGGGATTCAAGAAGATCACCTTATTTTCCAGCATCCATCTGAGGAAGGCATCCAGGCACTGATCCAGGACCTACACAGGATCTGCCAATTCAGATATTATGGATAAACAGAGTTTAGTGTCATGAGCATGTTGATGGCTGCTGGCTCCCAAATCCCCTAATGACTGCTCCCAGAAGCTTCATATTAAATAGCACTGAGGGTAAAATAGTGCTCTGTGGCACTCCATAGGCTGCCAGGGGTGCAACAAGCACTCTTCCAGTGTGACACTCTGACTTTGGCCATGTAGAAAAGACCTGAACCACAGTAGCCCACTGCCCCCAATTCCCATCCCATGGAGCTGGTGCAGGAGAATACCATTATTATTAGCATCAAAAGCTGCAGAGAAGTAAAAAAAGCAGGAGTAAGGTTGCACTTCTCTTCTCCTGCTCTTGATAAAGGTCTCAGGATGACCAAGGCTGAGGCAGTCCCGTGACCAGGACCGAACACAAATTAGTCAGTGGATGAATGTTAGATTGATGTTGGACTGAATCTAAGTGGTTACCAGCTGTAATGATTAAGATAATTGGGGGAAAAAGAAGAAAGAAAAGTGTAAAATTAAGTGAAAATTAAGGGTGAGGATTTGCTGAATGAATAATTTGAATTGAATTACAAAAAGGGGAGGTATGAGGAGGTCCGAGAAATAAGTTAAAAGAAAATAAGTGAATGAAATTACATGTGTTTTTAATTTTTTTTGCATTTTTGCTTTTTGTCTTTTTTGTATAAAATTTGAAAGGTTAATAAATATATTAAAAAACAACAACAAATTAGTCAGTGGAGTCTATGTCATTCCAGAATGCCTGCTGCTGACCCACCACAAAACTCTCCACCACCTTTCCTAAGAGAATATGCACTTTAAATATTTACATGAATTGTTCTTTGGGTTTCCCAACTCTATCAGTGGTTACCATGACATAATTATATGTATCTCCAAAATTAAAAATATTATATTTATGATTTGGGATCAATCACTGCTTTAGGTGGGTATGATATCTAGGTTCTGCAGCATTTTTCTGCGTGTAGACTTTAGAGGACAAAGAACTCTGAGTTCTACAGATTTAGGGGGAGGAGAGAGAGCTAAAAGAATGATTATATCAGATATTGCTTTTTAAAATTTATTTCCATAAAGTAAATCCAGTGGACCAAAATAGTTTCTGTGTGGTAGTTTCTGTGTTCTGTTTGGTTTTGAAACAAACCAAATTAATGTGGATCAAATTTAACAGTTTGGCATTCTGCCTTCCTTTGAAATCCGCAGATCAATGTGACTGCTCATCTTTCGGAATTGACATTTTTATCAATTTTCCAGAAGTGCTAAAATTGTAGCACTCTAAAGAACATTGTACAGACAGCATAATATCTCTTTATGTTGGTAGGGAGAGTGCACAATAAACCTGACAGGATAGATATAACAGCTGCCTTACTTAGAAATTGTATAATGTATGGAGTTCTGTCACAACGCTCCAAAACCATGTTTGTTCATAAAATACATTCTAATGAGGCAGATATGTCTTGGTCCTGGGATCTCCAAGAAGATGCAAAGAAAAACTATAATTATTGCTTAGCTGAGTCATAGAATCATAGAATCATAGAATCAAAGAGTTGGAAGAGACCACAAGGGCCATCGAGTCCAACCCCCTGCCAAGCAGGAAACACCATCAGAGCACTCCTGACATATGGTTGTCAAGCCTCTGCTTAAAGACCTCCAAAGTAGGAGACTCCACCACACTCCTTGGCAGCAAATTCCACTGTCGAACAGCTCTTACTGTCAGGAAGTTCTTCCTAATGTTTAGGTGGAATCTTCTTTCTTGTAGTTTGGATCCATTGCTCCGTGTCCGCTTCTCTGGAGCAGCAGAAAACAACCTTTCTCCCTCCTCTATGTGACATCCTTTTATATATTTGAACATGGCTATCATATCACCCCTTAACCTCCTCTTCTCCAGGCTAAACATGCCCAGCTCCCTTAGCCGTTCCTCATAAGGCATCGTTTCCAGGCCTTTGACCATTTTGGTTGCCCTCCTCTGGACACGTTCCAGTTTGTCAGTGTCCTTCTTGAACTGTGGTGCCCAGAACTGGACACAGTACTCCAGGTGAGGTCTGACCAGAGCAGAATACAGTGGCACTATTACTTCCCTTGATCTAGATGCTATACTCCTATTGATGCAGCCCAGAATTGCATTGGCTTTTTTAGCTGCCGCGTCACACTGTTGGCTCATGTCAAGTTTGTGGTCAACCAAGACTCCTAGATCCTTTTCACATGTACTGCTCTCAAGCCAGGTGTCCCCCATCTTGTATTTGTGCCTCTCATTTTTTTTGCCCAAGTGCAATACTTTACATTTCTCCCTGTTAAAATTCATCTTGTTTGTTTTGGCCCAGTTCTCTAATTTGTCAAGGTCATTTTGAAGTGTGATCCTGTCCTCTGGGGTGTTAGCCACCCCTCCCAGTTTGGTGTCATCTGCAAATTTGATCAGGATGCCCTTGAGTCCATCATCCAAGTCGTTGATATGTCCATATGTTTATTGATCAGAGTCCATATGTTTATTGATCAGAATCAAATCACCAATTAAATGGTATAAATGGTAAATAGGTATTCAGTAGCCCTGCCAACTATCTTTCCAGTAAAAAAAAAAACAACCAAAGTGGACCAATGGGCATCATATTTCCTCTCACAGAGCCAGGAACATCCTCGGTTATTACAGAACCACACTAGGACAGGCTTGTAACCTTCAGCTCCCCATATGGAGACTAACTTGAAAAACCTAGTAAATGCTTCTCTTGTTCTGACCATGGACAGCGTTGTCTGCTTCTTAACAAGCAGCAATAAAAAAATAACAGCAGCCTGTACAGTGGTACCTCAGGTTAAGTACTTAATTCGTTCCGGAGGTCCGTACTTAACCTGAAACTGTTCTTAACCTGAAGCACCACTTTAGCTAATGGGGCCTCCTGCTGCTGCCGCACCGCCGGAGCCCGATTTCTGTTTTCATCCTGAAGCAAAGTTCTTAACCTGAAGCACTATTTCTGTGTTAGCGGAGTCTGTAACCTGAAGTGTAACCTGAAGCGTATGTAACCTGAGGTACCTCTGTAATACCATTTTTTTTCAATGGTACTGTTGGTTTTGCTGTCCTTTTTGTTAACCATAACAATGTGATTCTCTCTTCACCACGCCCCCCCCCGAAGAAACTGCTACAAAATACTATTTAATATGCAATCTCATGCATCTCTACTCAGGAGGAACTCCCATTGCGAATGCAACCTTAAAAATTACTGTGGATGTCAAAAATTGAAAGGAAATATAAAAACGAGGAAGTTACAGCTAACTCATTCCTAGAGATACAAAATGAATGGAAACAGGAATTTAGCACCTAAAATATCTCCATGAGCATTGCTTAATTTTAATTTGGATGGGAATTTAAAGGAGTTTTGATATCCGGGAATAAAAATGATTCAATAAGTATTGAGACATAAATGCAGTGATATTTTACATACAAATAGCTGGTGTTATTGTAATACGACCACCTGTTTTTCAATACATGCAAATTAAATCCGGGTTGATGAGACAGAAACAAACATGTAATATTGAGTGAGAAAATAGAATTTGAGAAATAAATCCAGGAGGAAGAAAGTAAGATAATATAAAAATTATACATGGCCATTGGCCACATACCCAGAGGATAGACTCAATGCCAACTTTGGTTTAATGTTACATTTATTGAATACAACTTAACTAAGTGTAAGCAGGTTAAAAGTGAGTAAACTGAAGGGAAAACCTCCTTGGCAAAACTACCTCAGATGAGCTCCATCAGCCCAATGGCTCCATCAGCCCAATGGGAGGCAAAGTTTCCCACCCTCTTTCAATGGGAGCCCTCAGTGTTTTTGACCTGACCAGCACATTCCACCTCTGCTGTTCAGCATTTAGCAGCAGGTACCTTCCTGGCCCCAAAAAGCAGCTTCCCAGATTGGTCAGAAGAAGGTTTGAAGATGTGTCGCCCACGCAAATGGTCCTCGGGTGCTTACCAATGATCAAATCTTTACTTACCTGCCTACATTAACTGCCTATAAGAAGAAGCAAATTCATAGTCCATAGTCATCAAAAGGCAATAAAATGAGGGCAGCATAGAACAGCTGAAAAAAGGTGCACCACAGCTAATTAAGAAATGTCTAAGAAATTCCTACTTGGCCCATGTGAAGGTGACTGACAAGTCTCATGCCGTCAAAGGCCAAGTGCATGGGGGCTGTAAGGATAATAATAATATGAAGAAGGAAAAGCTCAGGGCAGAGCCTCTGTTAAAAACTGAGAACCACCATCTCTAGCTCATTGGCCCCTTGGAGCAAGGAAAATCTCACTGTCTCGCCACCCTTCAGGAGGAAGGTCCTCAAGACTTCTTTATCAAATTAACACCCTAGGGCAAATTAACACAGACACACCCAATTATATGAATAGCAACATAATTCTTAAAACCTATTTCAAATAAGTAAGTAAGTAAGTAAGTAAGTAAGTAAGTAAGTAAGTAAGTTAAATTGAATCAGCAGAAATATACAGTGGTACCTCAGGTTAAGAACTTAATTCATTCTGGAGGTCCGTTCTTAACCTGAGACTGTTCTTAAAAAGGTACCACTTCAGCTAATGGGGCCTCCCGCTGCCTCCACGCTGCTGCTCCCAAGTAGATCCACTGAAATGAATGAACATGAATAAGTTGTGACAATTAGTTTAAATAGAGTGGTACCTCGGGTTAAGTACTTAATTCGTTCCGGAGGTTCGTTCTTCACCTGAAACTGTTCTTAACCTGAAGCACCACTTTAGCTAATGGGGCCTCCTGCTGCTGCCATGCCGCCGGAGCACAATTTCTGTTCTCATCCTGAAGCAAAGTTCTTAACCTGAGGTACTATTTCTGAGTTAAAGGGGTCTGCAACCTGAAGCGTCTATAACCCGAGGTACCACTGTACAAATGGCAAATCCTGAAGAGACTTGGAATTCTTTTTAGTTACAAAAGGATGCTGCTTTTGTCTTGCTACTGAAACTTGGCTGCAACTTGTCCCTTCCTTTGACATCTGCCAACGTTATGCAGATTGTAAACCCTCTGAGAAATATCATAGAATCCTGGGACCAATTGTGACGGCTTATAGCTTTTAGCAATAAAGATTCATTCAGATTCATTCATTCATCCTGGAAACGGAAAGGACTTTGGAGATCATTTAATCCAGGCCCAACGCAGTCACAGTATCCTTGGCAGATGATCTTCTGGCCTCTGCTCAGATCCTTCCACTGAAGGAAAACCTGCTACCTCCAATGAAGCCTGTTCCTCTTTCACCACATTAGGAAGTTTCTCTAAATGTTTAGCCAAAACCTGCTTCCCTGCAATTTCCACACATCGGCTCTAATAACCGAATAGTTTCTATTTGTATTATGCTGTTGGTGCTAAGCAAAGGCTGGTTCCTTTTTGCGTTGACTATTTTAGCAAAACAGCAGGCTATTCAGACATTTCTGGAGCATGGGGTGGAAGGAGACGGGCCAAAGTAAATAAGCATTAAGCAAAATCATATTTTAGGAGTGAAAGAAGAGAGGCACCAGGAAGCAGTGAAATATTTCATCTGCACATTAGGGAGCTAGACTTCCATTGTTTTGATCTTATTTCTTAGCAAGGAAAAACCACTTGTAGCAAAAAGTGGTACTCAAGGAAAGTCATGGTTTCTGCATTTCTGCAAGGCAAAATCAAAAGAAGACTTTTTAAAAAGGAAACAATCCAGAGGGAAGGATCAAAGGAACAAAGCATTATTCTGTTCCATTTAGGCATTTTAGCAGCTTTCCAAACCAAATGAAATTGGGTTGCATTAGCAGCGTGCTGGTACCTCTTGCTTTTAGTACTCTACATGCCGGAGCTGGAAATGTGCCTTGTGTCAGAGAGTTCACACGTCTCCAATTCCAAATGGGCACTAAAAGTTTGAAGGACAGTTAGAAAACAGCAGCCACTGAAGTAGTCTGATGAAGAGGAAGAATCTGGAAGACACTGCTGTCAGGAGACTGGAAGCAGCAGTGGGATAGCCACAGGCAGCAGTATGCAGAGAGCTGAACGGAGGAATGGGTTTCCTTTTTGCTGCTAGATGGCTCAGCAGGGCTGTACTGTTGGTGGTCAGGTGATGAGAGACAAGGGCATGGTACAAACCAGGGGTGCCAACTTGAATTAACTATTCAAGGTCCAGCGCCCGAGAAGGCCCTCTGTCTGGTTCCCTGTAACCTCACTTCTCGCAATGAGGGAACCACCAGAAGGCCCTCGGCGCTGGATCTCTTAAGGCTTTGTAAGTGAAACTGCACTGCAGCTAGTGAATTTCCTAAAGTACTTGCTAGCTAGGTTTGCAAACTGGTTAACAACAAGTTTAATTGAGTCAGTAAGGATTTTCATCACATTTGACTCTCCGTGTGACATTCCTTTTTTCTCAGTGGTCCTTATTCCCTGCTTTTTTGGAGTGATGGGATAGCTTCCAAGTGGACAGACAAAAACAGGCCGAATTATTTTTGCAGAAACGGCGGTGAACAAATGGCTCAGCTGCAAAAGTGTAACTGAAGATATTAGTACGGGATTAGATTCAGCATTCATTAGCCCTGTGATAAAAAGGTTTATCTGAATGCACCTGGCTTTGTTGGAAGCTTAGCTCATTTCTGGCTTCACATGTTAGATTTCACAGCTCAGAGTGATAGTTGTTCAATAATTCCTGCTGGCTGAATTTCGCCACATACATTTTGCTATACTATTGCTGTTAAATATATTAGAGGGAGCCCTGTTAGGACCTGAGAAGGAGACGCAGCATAATGGAACACTACAAATGGTTCCTTTTAATAGAAGAATAATTCAGCTTGATACATTTATGGGAAAATACATTCTAAAAGATTCCTCCAAAGTCTTAGTGGTCTCTTCGGAGAATGATTCAACAGGAATAATATATTTGCAATTTTATACCATTTTTGAAGTATGAAAAGCACAAAGGGATTTTAATCTCCCAAGCAGTCTCTGGTTACACATTTTAATGTATAATAAACTCAAAGGGGTGAATAGATTCCTCCGCCTGAGACATAATTTGTCTTCAAAGATTGTTTGATATAACAATGTTTCCAATTTTTGAAGATTATGTAAGAAATATACAAATTGCTTTTCAGCAAAAAAGGAGCCTTATCTTTTGACTTTGTTTTGCGTTACCTCCTAGGAGATGTTTGATCTCTGAAGCTGCAGTCAGAAGATCAGTTTCAAATATTTTATCAAGGACTGAAATTATTGCGGGTTAACCAAAGGGTTAATGTGTCAATATAAAAACTGCCTTATAGATTAAATTTCTTTTGTGTTGCATTGGTACCTTCCAATCTGTAAGGGAAATGTGATTTAAAGGAATGCGTTGCTCCTGCTGACAAACCTGCACAGCAGATTAGTTTAAAATTGTTATGGATTTTAAAAATTCCCATTCCTTGCTAGATGTTTACTGTCTTGCAGATTTGAGAATACACATATATATTTCAAGGGAATGTAAGTAGATAAGGCTGTGCATAAAAGGACTGAAACTTCCAAATGGACTTCATTTAGCAAAGGGCACCAAATAATATTAATGGTGAAAATGTGGCTCAAAGCTGGTATCGAAATGCTGTCACATCTAACTAGCAGTTTCTTTCCCTGAAACATTAAAAACTGCCTTATGTTGAGTGAAAACTGTTATGTACTGAAGTTCTCACCCTGGGCCAGCAGGGGGATACTGTAGATAGTTATGCAAATAAGGGATCGAAAGTGACGTTCAGTGATTGGATAGTTGTAGAAAATTGTTACAGTTACATTGTACTGGAGCTCTATATAAGCAGGGTGACTGAACCCTTCAGTTCAGTTCTGTCCTGGCCTGTGAATAAACAAGAGCTGTTTGAAGAATTGCTGTGTCGTCTGATATGTTCACCCACAACTTAACAAAAACCTTGGCCCATCTAGGGCAGTATCTCCTGCACTGATGGGCAGTAGCTATCTGGGGTTTCAAGTGGGGGACATTTCCAGACCTCCAAGATTGAACCTGGGACTTTTAGTTACAGCCCCCTCTCTTCCTCTCTCCATCTCTTAGGAAGGCAAAAGAGAGAGCCACAACATGATTTAGAGCGTACCACTAAATCAACATTTTCAGGTAGCTACAAAGAAAACAGTGATACTTTCTGCTAGATTCACAAATGGTATGTTGTGTTTGTTGTTTGTTGAAAGGTTATAATAGAAAAATTAAAAGTCTGCAAAATGTTTAATTTTGATTTATCGGATCAGACTAAATGTCCATCAACTTTAGCATCCTACACTGGCCAGTCAAATGCCCCCAGGAAGCCCACAAGCAGGGCTTGAAGGCCATCTCCTTCTCTTACTGGTGTTACCTAGCAACTGATACTCAACAGCATTCTCCCTCTGAACAAATAAGTTATATAAGGCCATTATCTTTGCAGCCACAATCATAACAGTGAACTCAAGTGATGAGTTCCAGCAGGATTACAGCCAAAATTGGACCATACAGAACAGACCATCCAAGTGTCCCTATTTTCCAGGGACAGTCCCGGATTTACAGATGCCATCCCGGTTTCTGATTTGATCGTGGAATGTCCTGCATCCCTGCATCTGGAAGTTTTTTTAATGTTTTGTTGTTTTTATATATGTTTGAAGTTGCCCAGAGTGGTCGGCGCATTGCAGTCAGATGAGTGGGGCATAAATAATAAAATGATTGTTGTTATTGTTATTATTATGGAATAGGGTGTCCCTATTTTCATTGGAGAAATGCTGGTGGGTGTGAGGGAAACCAGAGTGAGGTAACTCACAGTTTTTAAGAGTACAATGTAAGTTCAACATACATTAAGAAGAAACAACCTAAGGAGAAAACCAACCCTGTTCCACTATGAAATCAGGGATGTTTGGGATACTTCCTAAGTATGCAGAAATATATATATTGTTTCCAAATTGAAAGAGAGAAAACAAAACCCACAATGGTGCTGGCTCCAGGGTTTGGGAGGCCTTGAGAGAAAATTCTTATGCTGCATGGCATCACGTCAGTTACTGCGTTGTTTATTTGTCTTATTGGCAGCAAGCTTCATCATTTCTTTATATAATGGGGGGGGGAATGGCATCAAGCTTACTTGAAAGATGCAAGGTGACCAAACATGATGTGTGTGTTTCTTTCCATCAGTCTTCCCATCTGCATACTTCCTGATCTGACAAAAAGCTCTTTGAGAGAGCCAGTGTGGTGTAGTGGTTAAGAGTGGTGGACTCGTGATCTGGGGAACTGGGTTCGCGTCTCCGCTCCTCCACATGCAGCTGCTGGGTGACCTTGGGCCAGTCACACTTCTCTTAAGTCCCTCAGCCCCACTCACCCCACAGAGTGTTTGTTGTGAGGGAGGAGGGGAAAGGAGAATGTTAGCTGCTTTGAGACTCCTTAGGGTAGTGATAAAGCGGGATATCAAATCCAAACACTTCTTCTTCTCTGTGAGAAGAATTTGCTCATGTTGCTTTCTACTACTAAACACCCAAGGAAGGCTGGAGATTACAGACAAGCAAAATGATGATTTGTAGAATGAAGGAAAAGGCACATTTGTAGAATGAAAGTAAGGTATGTACAGCAAGAATTGTGCACCTCACCCATGAAAATCTAACCATTTTTTTCATCTTCCCTTTCCTGTTAGAATGCAGTTTCTCATTGGAATAAAATGATAGACAAAGGTTAAACAAAATAAGGATTGTTTGTCAAGACAGAATACAGAAAACACTCTATAAGTCTTAATTAAATAAATATTATTGTCTTTTAGAAATGCACAGCTGTGGGGACATATGCATTTCCTTCCTACCCAAGGCAACTGTTGTGGCATATGGAACATGGAAGGAAAGGCAGGCTGGTGTTGCCAGCCTGAAATTTTGGCAAGCTAATAATCCCATCCCCATTTAGTGCAATATATATAAAGCACGAATTATAGTTCCACAGTAACTGGCCTTATGATGGTTGAACAGAACTTTCTCCAGTCCTACCTCCATCCTGAAATCTCTCAACCCATTTTTTTTGTCATGTTAGCAGATGTCTGTGCTGAAGTTGTGCTTCATCTAATCATGATGGCATCTGGCTGGTAGCATAGCACAGTCACATGCTGTTATGTTAGCATAAAGGATTAGGTTGGCGCATACCAAAAGCATAATGCATTGCTCCAACATTCCACCCACTGGATCCTGCACACTTATTTCTCTCATAAGAGCAGGTTGCAAAGCTGCAAACCTAAGCATATTAACTTACAAAATAACTGCCAATTAAACCAGCAGCATGTACTCCCTAAGTAAATGTGGTTGGGATAAGGGTGCAAAAAGATTTTTCTCTGCTGCACATTCTTAAAGGCAACGTGCAGTCATGTTCTCAGGCTAACATCAGAGAAATATCCACAGTGTCCCTTTTTTAAGGGATAAAATCACTCCAAAGCTAAGTCACATCACAGTCCAGCTAGATGACTATTATTCCAACAATTTATATAGAGTGGTACCTTGGTTCTCAAAGTTAATCCATTCCAAGAGTCCATTCAAATCCAGAAACCATTCAGAAACCAAGGCATGGCTCCTGATTGGCTGCAGGAGCTTCCTGCACTCAATTAGAAGTTGTGGAAGCCGCATCGGACATTTGGCTTCCGGAAAAAACCCGGAACACTTACTTCTGGGTTTGTGGCATTCGGGATCCAATTTGTTCAACAACTAAGCCATTCAGGGACCCAGGTACCACTCGACTGCTTAGCAGCAGAGTCTTTAAGCAACTTTCCACAGAACTGGGCCCACAATATGGAATGCAGGACTCTTGGGAGATATGAGTTGGGCATCCAAGCAATGGACAACCACTAACAGCAATGTCCCTGAAGACCCAAGTGATGCGGCAAGGCCTGCAGGGTTTGTATACAGCAGCCATCTTGAATAGATGATCATTGTGGAATAGGGAAACAGGGCTATGTAGCAAGAGATACAGAGCAGGCATCTAGGTGTCCATTGCAATGCAGCATATAGAGGTACATATGAAGGTATTTCTTTACAGTGGTACCTCGGGTTAAGAACTTAATTCATTTCGGAGGTCCGTTCTTAACCTGAAACTGTTCTTAAGCTGAAGTACCACTTTAGCTAATGGGGCCTCCCACCGGTGCCCCACTGCCGCCACACGATTTCTGTTCTTATCCTGAAGCAAAGTTATTAACCCAAGGTACTATTTCTGGGTTAGCGGAGTCTGTAACCTGAAGAAGAAGAAGAAGAAGAAGAAGAAGAAGAGGAGGAGGAGGAGGAGTTTGGATTTGATATCCCGCCTTTCACTCCCTTTAAGGAGTCTCAAAGCGGCTAACATTCTCTTTTCCCTTCCTCCCCCACAACAAACACTCTGTGAGGTGAGTGAGGCTGAGAGACTTCAGAGAAGTGTGACTAGCCCACGGTCACCCAGCAGCTGCATGTGGAGGAGTGGAGACGCGAACCCGGTTCCCCAGATTACGAGACTACCGCTCTTAACCACTACACCACACTGGCTCTCACCATACTGAAGCGTCTGTAACCTGAAGTGTCTGTAACCTGAAGTGTCTGTAACCCGAGGTACCACTGTACTTACAACTTTTCCCAAGTTCAGGCTGCAAAGTGGTTTCACTTATGCTCTGCTTTACTATTCTATTTGTGATTTGTCTTCACAAAGCCTTTTATCAAATGCTAACAAATTCCCAGTGATGTTTTCTCCCCCTAAAGAAAGATTTTCAATATATCACTGAGTGTGCATACATTGTGGGAGGGAAACGTTCAAAAATATATATTAAGAGAGGAAATCAGTCATTCCCTGATTTCCTGGTGGGATCTATCTGAATGTATTTTCTGCTATTTGTAATACACTGTGTTTATGAATTATGTGTTTAAAGCGTTCTTTTAAGTTGAGTAATTGCTGTCTTTTCCTCCTGGCTACCTGTTCGAATCCTGACCACATGCTGAATTGCTGTGCAAGAAGACTCGGTCCCCCAGTCCAGAGGTCATGCACACAGGAACTTGCTGCAAATGTTGCTGCAAATGTATCAGGCAATATACAGTAACATACCCTCCAACATTTCTCCGATGAAAATGGGACGTCCCATTCCATAATGATCATTTTGCTATTTATACCCCACACATCTTAGTGGGTTGCCCCAGCCACTCTAGGCAGCTTCCAACATATATAAAACATAATAAAACATTAAACATTGGAAAAAAAATCCCTATCCAGGATTGCCTTCATTCATTTTGGGAGTCGAATAACTCCATACCCTTTAACATTTCTCCAATGAAAAGAGGGACATCCTAAGGAAAAGCAAGACATTCTGGGATCAAATCTGAAACCAGGGTGGCTTCTCCAAATCAGGGATGTCTCTGGAAAATAGGAACACTTGCAGGGTCTGCAGTAAAAACCACTAGCACACTGTCAATGGGGGTAGTGTCAGTCCTCTTTACACATTTGGAAAATACATGTTTTAGTCTTCCTTTGTTGATGTTTGTTGAAATCCAATGGTGTCTATCCACTAGTGAAATGGTTACTGTTGGTGGAACATATTTTCCCACCCTAGCATGTTTCTCCCCATCTTGGTGAGGGTTAGTGGTGGCTGCAAGGGTAGGAGAGGAAGGGAAGGTACCATTGTGTGAGGGGAAGTTTGCTCATATAACTTGGGATATCACTTGGGGATTTGTTTGCTTGTTTGTTTGTTTGGTAATTTTCTCTCTGCTGGCTTGATGTGGTTTATTGTGTTTTATTGCATGGGGTGGACCTTAAGCATTCTGCAAGTTATGTTTTTGATTGTTAGCTACATTGAATATGTTTTTTTAGAATGGTGGAAGGCTTGTGTTAGATAACACTGTTAGTCCATCTAGCCCATTATTGTCCACTGTGATCATCAATGGCGCTCCAGGCAGTGACGAAGGAAGGAGAACCGTCACCCAGGGCAGGGTGTCAGGGGGTGGGGCAAACACCTGCTGGCACATGTGTGTGCGCCGCTACGTACCATGCATGCGCACACGCCATATGTATGATGGCGGGATCCTCTGCTCACAGCTGCGGTGGCAGCGGAGGGTTAGGGTACGCTGTACGGCGCTCAATCAGCGCTGCACATGCACCACCATGCAGTTTGCCAACAGCACCATTCGAGCGCTGTATGGACAGCGGAGCAGGGTGCAGCTGCAAGTGGCAGATCCTCCGCATGCGGCTGCAGCGGCGTAATGGTGGCGGCTCACACCGCCACGCCCGGAGGCGGTGGGGCAAGCCCCCCGCAGGGTGCCTTCTTGTCACCCCTCCTCAGAGATGGCACCCAGGGTGACCCACCCCCCTCGCCCCCTTCCTCCGCCACTGACTCCAGGGTTTCCAGAAAAGGTCTTTCCCTTCACCTGTAACCAGATACATTTAACTGGAGATGCCAAAGAACATTTTGCATGCAAAGCATGTGTTCTACTATGCAAACTGCGGTAGCTCCCTCATAAAAGTCTGTGATAGATAGATGTCACATTGAAATTACATGAACAAATTTTTGTTTCTTACGTTTACTACACTTTCATTCTGCCTTTCTGACAGGGAAAATGATACAGTGTACTGTCATAGGTTGAAGACCTGTTACCTGAGCACTGACCTTTCTTCTATAGAACGTGGTATTGTGGTTATTAATATTGTGCATATGGAAGCAATAGCATTAATAAAAATGACTCTTCTTAAAATAAAATTTGTGCAGTCCAAAAATATAGCTCAAAAGCTTTACCAACAGAACCTGTTCCAAAACAGAAACTCAAAAAATAATTTTGCATCCAAAATCATGTGCTGAGCCCAGGTACAGATACACC
Source organism: Podarcis bocagei (assembly GCF_964188305.1). NCBI lineage: Eukaryota > Metazoa > Chordata > Lepidosauria > Squamata > Lacertidae > Podarcis > Podarcis bocagei. The sequence goes on from NC_138136.1 coordinate 24,620,961, forward strand.
ATGTTAGAAATATGACATGACTTTATCCAGAGCTGAAAACATGACAGTGTGAGGCTGTGTTCCTGGAGAGAATCATTTGCATACCTTTCTCTTTGGCTGAAATGCTGCCCTGTGATCCTGTGGCAAAGTGAGGACTTGAACCCAAGTCTTCTCAATCCTAGCCCAACATTCTGAGTGCTACATGTGTTAAATAAATATTGAAAGAGATAGAATTGTAATCTGAATAAATTGCAAGACCTGGACAGTTTAGATTTTGCTATTGCACTGCATTGCAAGGAAGAAGAAAAGGTAAAACTCACAAAATATCCTCCAGGTTTTCTTTACCTGTCTTTGCATTCCTGTTTGCTGTGAACTCATTGTGTTTCCATTGCTAGATTTTTAGGATGTATTGACATTGTTAAAAATGCGTATATATCTAGTACTTTGGTGCATTATTTCTCAAACCAGCTTCACACCAACTGAAGTCCTTAAGCCATTCCTAATTTGTCTCTGGCCAAGGTGTGAATAACTTTGCACAGGGTAAAGTTGTCAACACCCCTTGTCTATACACAAACACAAACAAATCTGACATTCATGATGTGTACAGCTGGAGGGAGAGCTATGAAATGTGTAGTCAGGGGGCAGATAACTTTGCTGTGCTCTACAGTGGTAATGTGAACACACCCTAAGTCTCCTTTAAATCAGTGGGACTTAATTCTGACTTAACAGAAATTGGTTTGTGCTGCAAATGTATCTTCATGAATCAAAATAGAATTTTTATCCATTACCCCTGGATCATTTTGTCTCTCACCTTCTGCGTTATTCATTATCCTGCCCGTAAAACACTTCCCTAGAAGTGTTTTAGAAAAGTAGAGAACTGCTTGAAGGCCGCTGGCTTACTCACAATTGGTTCATATCATAATTCTGTACTTAGTGACCCCAACAGAAATGCTATATTCAGCCTCTAATGTTGTTGTTGTTAACAGGGAGCAGATGAAGGGAGAGATGTACTCTAGCGGGCCACATATTCAAAAATGGTAAATTGTGTTCATTCAGCGAACTCGCTCAGACACAACTTGCATAGATTTCAGAAATGATTCTCTACTTTCATGCACCAGTGCACAAACTCTAGCCCTCAGAAGTGGGTGCCACTAAGATCTTTTTCTGATTCCGAAGGCAGAAACTGTTTATAGGCCCAACTGCTCATTTACAAGGCAATGGAAATATGTGTGTTTGCGGGCTGTGTTCTGAACAATATGTATTTTATTTTTATTTTTATTTTGCAAAACAGGTGACATGCTGTCAGACCCTTTGTATAAGTGAAAGGTATAGCAGAGATATTCCTACTGCCTTGCATAATTACCAATAGCTCCAAGGCGGGGACTGTGAATGATGGAGCAGCATCATGAAAACTGAGTACAGTGGTACTTCAGGTTAAAAACTTAATTCGTTCTGGAGGTCCGTACTTAACCTGAAACTGTTCTTAACCTGAAGCACCACTTTAACTAATGGGGCCTCCCACTGCTGCCACGCCGCCGGAGCATGATTTCTGTTCTCATCCTGAAGCAAAGTTCTTAACTTGAGGTACTATTTCTGGGTTAGCGGAGTCTGTAACCTGAAGTGTATGTAACCTGAAGTGTTTGTAACCTGAAGCGTATGTAACCCGAGGTACCACTGTAGTAATTTGGAGACAGATGGAACAAAGCATGGGGTGAGAAAAACACCAAGTCCATCGTCAAGCCGGTGTTTCCATGCGCTGCTCTGGTTCGCTAGAAGTGGCTTAGTCATGCTGGCCACATGACCCGGAAGCTGTACACCAGCTCCCTCATCCAGTAAAACGAGATGAGTGTCGCAACCCCAGAGTCGTCCACGACTGGACCTAGTGGTCAGGGGTCCCTTTACCTTTTTATGTCCATTGATATTTTATGGGAGAGCACATTTCAGCTGGAGAAATGAAACTAATAGGATGTGTAGTCTTTAATGGCAAGAGCAGAACAAAACAAAACAGAGGACATGTTTTCTAAAGTTGAAGCATTTCTAAGGTATTTAATGTGAAAGAATACCAAATCTTATAGTTTGTTAAGGGTGCTGTCAGGAAACCCCCTATTACCTTCACAGAGCTACAGTTCCCACTGTTAAACCACTTTGAGAATTGTAGCTCTCATACCCTCCAACATTTATCTAATGGAAATAGGGACATCCCATTCCATAATGAGCATTTTGGTATTTATACGCCATACATCTTACTGGGTTGCCCCAGCCACTCTGGGCAGCTTCCAACATATATAAAAACATAATAAAACATTAAACATTGTGGGAGAAAACCTTCCCTATATAGGATTGCCTTCAGATGGCTTGGTGGGGGGGGTGTCGGATAACTCCATACCCTCCAACATTTCTCCAATGGAAATAGGAACATCCTAAGGAAAAGTAGGACATTCCGGGATCAAATCAGAAACCAGGACGGCTTCTCTAAATCAAGGGAAATAGGGATACTTGGAGGGTCTGAGTTCTGTGTGGGGAATAGATTGCTGAAGTCTATTTTGCTGGTTCTTCGTAAGGATGATTATAATTGTTGTTTAGTCGTTTAGTCGTGTCCGACTCTTCGTGACCCCATGGACCAGAGCACGCCAGGCACTCCTGTCTTCCACTGCCTCCCGCAGTTTGGTCAAACTCATGCTGGTAGCTTCGAGAACACTATCCAACCATCTCGTCCTCTGCCGTCCCCTTCTCCTTGTGCCCTCCATCTTTCCCAAGACCAGGGTCTTTTCCACATGAGGTGGCCAAAGTATTGGAGTCTCAGCTTCAGGATCTGTCCTTCCAGTGAGCACTAAGGGCTGATTTCATTAAGAATGGAGAGGTTTGATCTTCTTGCAGTCCATGGGACCCTCAAGAGTCTCCTCCAGCACCATAATTCAAAAGCATCAATTCTTCGGCGATCAGACTTCTTTATGGTCCAGCTCTCACTTCCATACATACTGGGAATATCATAGCTTTAACTATACGGACCTTTGTTGGCAAGGTGATGTCACTGCTTTTTATGATTATAATTTTTATGATTATAATTTTTATGATTATAATGGTCTTATTGTAATGTATTCTTTTTGGTTACTTTGCTATATCTTGACTTTATTTTTGTGTACATATTGTAGCACAGCACCCTAGTCTCCAAATGGTGTGAGATTCATTATCAACCCAGATGGTTGGCCACTGTTTTCCATACCTGTTCATTCTCTTTTCAAGCAGCTTGCTGATTCTGCCCTTTCTCAGACTCAAGCCATCCATATGGATGGAAGGTTTTGGTTTGGGTTGATTTGTGTCTGTTTACAAATCGTTGTAGGAGGGAGGTCATGGCAGGTAACCTCATTTTTAAAGAGTAACTAAAGAAATATTGTATGTGTGATTTCATTTCACTTACAGACCTTTGCAAAGTGAGAGAATTCTAGCTTCTCCTTGGAGCTGAAATAATATGTGTATGTGTTTAAACAATATTTATTGTGGTGCTGGGAACTATGTAAATATTAGTAGTAGGTTGGCTGACGAGATGTCGTAGAGCTTTACCATGATTTAAAGGTGTTTTATGAATTCTTGCTGCTAAACCGACATGTAATCCTTATGTTTAAGATATGTGTGGCACAGAGAACTGCAGAAGTTTGGAAAGCAATAAAGTGAGAACAAAACTCATTGTTCTTTCCTATATATCTGAAGGTGGCATTTAGGAGAAGAAAAGCAGAATTGGTTGAACTCTGTTTCTAACAGATGCTGCTTGACATTATAGCTGACTCAAGCAGAAGTGGGGTCTTTGGTGTCCCATCCTAAATTTTATACAAAAAGGAAGGGGTTTTTTTTGTTTGTTTTTAAATGTACTTGGGAAGCAATCCATTTAAATGTGAATCACTATCTCCCCCTAGGAATGACCCACACAATGCTGAAAGCAGGTTGAACGAAATATGTATGACCAAAAAGTGGGTTGAGTTTTGGTGCACAGTGAAGCTATTATTGCTTCAGAAAATGTTTGAGTTCCAGGCTGCTGGTTTGTTTGTTTTTTACCATGGACTAACACATGACCTCTTTTTCAATGAACACCTTGTTTCCGCCAGCGTTCAACCTGCATTTCATTCAGGCACCTTTTAGGGTTGTATGAAGTGGTGCTGATTCCGATTTAGTACCATGTGAAATAAAGAACTTGTGTTAAGGTGACGATCGTACACATTATCACAACTCACTAACTTAATGGTGTGTAGTACTCTGTTATATCTCCGCCGATTATTTCTTGCCGGCTTTATCAGTTTATGAGACCTCTTGGGGGGAAATGTCAAAACAAAAGCACACAGAGACAAATTGCCATAGTTCAAATCTCTCAGAAATGTTCTCCTTTCAACAGTCAGTGTCAAGCCCATGAAATAAATTACTTTTGAATACTTTTGTAACAGATGTCAGCCATCTTGCTTATCACTGAACAAGCCACATTTGAACTAAACAGCCTGGTATCACGTTGAGGGATGTGGCTGCTGATTGAACACAGGTGTAATGGTTGATATACTGTCACACAGCCTGACATTAACCTAAGATCTTTGTTGAAATACTTATTACTGATGGCACGGAATGTAATTGCTAATTTTCTGCCTGAGTGGTTACATATTTTCTCCAATTCTTAAGAGTTATTCATCCCTTTCCCACTGCCCATTTCTCAGAGTTTAAGGCAGATGTGTCATTGGTCCACGGGGCAGTAATTGAACCTGTCACTTGCAATCTACTGACTTCATTCCTCAGGAATGTGACTATTGCTTCATTCACCTTCCTGCTCCCCCCCTCTTTTCTTTCGGTATCAAATGTCTTATTTGAACCTAAAGCTAGCAGATATTCATTGTTTACCTTTACTGATCTCTGGTCACAGAGCAAAGAAACCGGGAGCAACCTTCTCTGATTGTGGCTTTGCATTCATTGTGGAACTGTTGCTCAAAATAAGCTGCCCACTCCACATCTAATTTTAATAAATGAATCAATCAGATTGCAGGATTCAGTTCAAAACCCAGGAGACGAAAGTACATAAGAGTCTGTGGCTGCACAAAATTCAAAATATACAAGTACCTTTTTACCAACGTCTAAAGTTAATCCAAGCTAGAATTGTGACCTGCTGCCTGATGAATAGGAGTTTTGATGGCTAGTCATCAGGTGGATGTTAACAATGTAATCTCTGGGGAACCTTATTTCTGAGGTATTTTAAAATAATCAGTGTGCAGAGGCTAATCCTGCATATATCTAAAAATATAAATGTAAGCTATTCTATTAACTTCAATAAAATAAATGGCACATTTGCAGGATTAAGGCTGTACATATCAGTGAATAGGCTCACCCAACCTAAATGTTTTCAAAGCATCAATCCTGACTTAGGGTTAATGATTCTGTGTGCATTTTAAGGCAAACCTATCAATTTTGCATTTCCCAAACTGAAGTGGGACCCAGAAACTCAGCAATCCTTTGAAATTTGTTTTTCTCTGAATTTTGTGATGCCATCCTCCAATAATAATAATAATAATAATAGTAATAATAATAATAATAACAACAATAATAATTTTAAAAAATTAAAAATTAATATATATTGTCAGGGGTTTAGGAGCAGAGGCACGGGCAAGGGAGGAAACAGAGAGCGAAGGGGAGGAGGCAGAAGAAAAGATGAGTGATGACGACGACCCGAGATCTCCTAGTCTTTCCAGTGAATCAGAGGATTCACAGAAAGGAGCACCAGTGGCCAGGGCAAGGGGGGAGTCAAGGGGGGCACCCCAGGAAGATAGAGCCAGAAGGGACTCAGGGGGGAGCAGCTGGAAATCGGGACCAGCGTCACCGCCAGGAAGCAGGGAAGAGGAAGGGAGCCAGGGGGGAAGCGCTGGCAGCTCACCACAGGAGGGAGGGCATGAGTCAGGAGTGGCCACACCTCCATCGGGGAGCGAAGAAACGGTTAAGAGGAAGGTGGAAGGTTGGGCGCGCGCGCCAAGTTCAAATGCAGAGGAAGGCGGCGCAGTAAGCAGCCCCGAAAGGGAACCAGGTCCTAAAGCCCGGCGCAAGGAGGCAGGAGGGTCCGGGTCAGCGTCAGAAGAATCCCGGAAGGAAGAAGCCCCGGGGGGTAGAGGGACCCAGAGGAGGACAGTCAGGCGGAAAAGGTGGAGCAAGGCTAGGATATTAAGTTGGTGCACAAGGGGCGGAGATTCAGACGGAGCTTCGCCGATCTAGCTACTAGACGTAGAGTTTGCGCGCAGCAGCGTGAGAATGGACTGTAATTCAATAAAGACTTTTACTTAATGATCGCTGGCTAGCGTGATCCTCTGTGAGCTAGGATCTTCAAGCAGCTCTGACAGTAAGCTCCGTCTCTCCATTGTGGGCATCTACAGCCTCGAGGAGGGGAGAGAAACAGGTGCCTACTAGCGAGCTCACGAACGGCAGACGACATGACGGCTGAGCAGCAGATAGAGGACCTCAGAAAAGCAGTGGCACAACTGAACGCCGAGGTTCTCGCATCCAGGAAGAGAGAGGAGGAGGCAGCTGCCGCCTGCAGGGATCTCCAGGTCAGGTTAGACGTGCTGACAAAGCAGACCCCCCGGCAGGAGGGAATTGGGTTGGCGAGACGGACGGGCGGGCTGGTCTCTCACTTCGATGGGAACCTGCAACAGTATCCCAACTTTAGAGCCAACGTACTGTGCGCACTGCAACTGCTGCATAAAGACTTTAGAGATGAACAAGAGAGAGTGGGGTTCATCATGTCCCATCTGCATGGGGATGCGAAAGCATGGCTACGTAATTTATGGAGAGATAAGGATCCGGCGCTCCAGAATGCGGATGCCTTTATTAAAGCGATGGATGGGTGCTTTTTATCAAGTATTGACGTGGATCTTGCACGGAAGGAGGTGCATGGGCTGAGACAAGGGAGGGCCAGCGTCAGGCAGTATCATGCCCGCTTTTTCGCCTTGGTCAGTGCCCTGGAATGGGACAGAGATTCGGCTCCTGTAAGAGACCTCTTTTGGGAGGGGCTGCACAACTCGATTAAAGATGAGATCGCGAGGGGGGAGAGACCCCGAACCACCCAGGAGGTCGTTCAGAGGGCACTGGCAGTGGGGGTGAGGCTGGAAGGACGTCCGTGGAGCAAGGACGAAGGGCGTGGAGGGCGCGAACCAGCCGGGGGCCCCTCCTTCCTTCCCAGAGAAGCAGCGCGGGCGCAATCCACGCCTCCGCCAGGAGGAGGAGCCGAACCTATGGAGGTTGGAGGTGCAAGGGCTCAGTCAGCAACCAGAGCCCTAGCACCGGCAGCAGTGAAAGCGAAGCCTCCTAGAGGGAACAGGAAGTGTTACGTCTGTGAGGAACCAGGACATATGGCAAAAGAGTGTCCCCAGAGGCCCCACAAGCTCACTGCAGCCTCAGCAATGGTGACTGCAGCAACGCAGCAAGGAGGACCACAGCAGGGAAACGACGCAGTCTGGCTGGAGGAAGAGGCACTGGGGCCCAGCCAGACGTGTTAGTGACGCAGTCCCCAGAGATTTTACAGCCCGTGAACCCCCTCCCGCCCAAACCAGTAGTGAGGCTCACAGCATCTCTCCAGCTGCCCACTGGAATCACCATAGACGTGCCAATCACCATTGACTCAGGCAGCAATGCGGACTTTATAGGGCAGGACTTTGTCGACAGGCACGCTGTGCAGTTGCTGCCGGCCACACTGCCCCTGCAGGTTGTCACGGTGGATGGCAGGGAGCTGCTCGGGGGGCAAGTGGTGAAGCAGACGCCACCAATGGTGATGCGACTTGGGAATCACAGGGAAATCATCAGCTTCAACGTCACTCAACTATCTGACACGCCCGTTGTATTGGGCATGAGTTGGCTGGACAAGCACAGCCCAACGATGGCTTGGTACCAGAGGCAGCTGACCTTCGGCTCTTCCTTTTGTGCTGAACACTGCATCGTGCCCAGGCAGGAAGGAGAGGAAGAGGAGTCACAGCTGCTGCTAGGCACGCTGCAAGCGATTCCCCACAAGTACGCTGAATTTTTGGAAGTTTTCTGCGAGAAGGAGGCAGACAGGCTACCCCCTCACAGACCATATGACTGCAAAATTGACCTGCTGCCGGGGGCGGCGCTGCCTAAAGGGAGACTGTATTCCATGTCAGAGGACGAACTGCAAGAACTCAAGGAGTTCATTGATCATAATTTGCAGCGCGGATTCATCCGGGAGTCCAGGGCAGTGGGGGGCAGTCCCGTATTCTTTGTTAAGAAGCGGGACACGCCCCAAAAGAGACTCGTAGTGGATTACAGGATTTTGAACAGTGTGACGAGGCCATCGGACTTCCCCATGCCCCGAATTGACGACCTCCTCGCAAAGGTACGGAAGGGCAGAGTATTCACCAAGTTGGACCTGCGGGGGGCGTACAACCTCATTCGCATGCGGGAGGGTGATGAGTGGAAGACAGCCATGTTCACGCCACTGGGGACCTACGAATATAGAGTTATGCCTTTTGGATTGCAAAATGGCTCCCACGTTTTTCAAGCATTTATGCATCACGTGTTGGCGGGACTTCTCTACAAGACGTGCGTCTGTTTCTTAGATGACATCCTGATCTTTTCGGAGTCGCAGCAGGAGCATGACAAACACGTCAAGGAAGTGCTGAGCAGGCTAAAGCAACATAGGCTCTACGCCAAGCTGGAGAAGTGCCAATTTGACGTGCCGGAGGTGGATTTTCTGGGCTACAAGCTGTCTGACAAGGGGCTCGCCATGGACAGCGCCAAGGTTCGAGCGGTGTTGGATTGGAAGAGCCCGCGCAACCGGAAGGAGGTCCAACGGTTTGTCGGCTTTGCGAACTTCTATCGCAAGTTTATCAAGGGCTTCGCGATGCAGGCGGCGGCCATCACTGACACGCTTAGCTCCAAGAAAAAGAAGTTCATTTGGACAGAGCAGGCGGAGCAGTCCTTCCAGGCACTCAAGCGTCTCTTCGCGTCGGAAGAGCAGCTGCTTCATGTCAACCCCAGCAAGCCGATGAGGGTGGAGACAGACGCTTCGGACAGAGCCGTGGGGGCGGTCCTGCTGCAAAAAGACCCGCAGGGGGTGTGGCGACCGGGAGCGTTTTACTCCAGGAAGCTCAGCAAGTCCGAGCAGAACTACACCATATGGGACAGGGAGTTGCTGGCCATTCACGCAGCGTTCAAGGCGTGGAGGCACTTTCTGATCGGCGCCAAGCACACGGTGCAGGTTTGCACGGACCACAAGAATCTAGAGCACTGGCGCACGGCACAGTTCCTGAACCAGAGGCAGATACGTTGGGCTGAGTTCTTTGCGAACTTCGACTTCCGAATAGAGTATGTCCCGGGGGACACCAACATCATGGCAGACGCTCTCTCCCGTAAGCCACAGTATCTGGAGGACGCAACACCAGCGGCCGCCATGCACATCTTCGCACCGACAGTGTGGGCGTGCGCCGCGGCGACCGTGGACCTAGAGGCGGTGCGACGAGCGTTGCAGGGGGACTCCTTCGCACAAGCAAAGATGGCAGAGGTGCAAAGGGGCAAGGCAGCGGCCGACGGTTTCCAGCTAAGAGATGGATTGCTCATCCGTAAAGGGGCCATCTACGTGCCGGGAGACGAACTTCGAGCCAAGGTGCTGCAGCAGCTGCACGACGCGCCCACGGCCGGGCACTTTGGCAAGGAGAAGACGGTGGAATTAGTAGCCAGGGATTTCTGGTGGCCTGGAATGAGAGGGGAGGTCGCAGACTACGTGGCGAGGTGTGACACCTGCCAGAGGGCCAAGCCAGTGCACAAACCGCCGGCCGGACTGTTGGAACCGCTGCAAACTCCGGTCGAACCTTGGGAAAGGGTGGCCCTGGACTTTGTCACGGATCTGCCCAGCTCAAGGGGCAAGACGGCAGTGCTGGTGGTGGTGGACCTGTTTTCCAAGATGGCCCATTTCATTCCGTGTGCTAAGGTGGCCACGGCGGAGCAAACCGCCAAACTGTTCATAGACCACGTGTTCAAGGTTCACGGTCTGCCACGGTCTATTCTGTCCGACCGGGGGCGGCAGTTCATCTCGAATTTCTGGCAGAAGCTGATGGGCTTCCTGAACGTCAAGATCAACCTGGCGTCGGCTAGACACCCGCAGACCAACGGGCAAGCGGAGCGGGTCAATGCCATCATGCAGCAGTACCTGAGATGTTATGCAAATCAACAGCCTGCGACGTGGGTGGATTACCTGCCGCTTGCCGAGTTCGCCTACAACAACACGAAGCACGTGTCCACGGGGGTCACGCCGTTCTTCGCCAACAACGGGAGGCACCCCAGAACCTTCCCGGGACTGGAAAGAATGGGGGAGGGGGAGCCGCAGACAGCAGATGCGTTCGCGTCGGAGCTGCAGGAAGTCCACGATCAGCTGAGGCGCCACCTGGAGCTGGCCAAGCACGCATACAAGGTACGAGCAGACAAGCACAGAAGGGTTGGAGAAGAGCTCCACGTGGGAGACTGGGTTTGGTTAGCAGCCCACGCAGTGCCGGCCAGGTCGTTGGCCAAGAAGAAACTAGGGCACAAGCAACTGGGGCCCTACCAAGTCGAAGAGCAGGTCAACCCGGTAGCTTTCAGACTGGCACTTCCGGAGGGTTCCAGAATGCATCCGGTATTCCACAGATCGGTGCTCACTCCCTACAAGGCACCGCACAGGTTCCAGGAACCCGGAACGGCGCCGAGTCCGGCCAGAGACAGAACAGGGCACGCGGGAGTGGCACAGAAGGAGCGCATCAACGAAGTCACGGAGATTTTGGACTCCAGATGGGGGGAAGAGGGGGTAGAATACTTTCTCGCCAAGGAGGGCACCCCGGCCAGTGCGAACAGCTGGGTGCCGGGCTACGCCTTAGACGAACCTCTGCTCAAAGACGAGTTTCATGCCCTCTTCCCACATAGACCTATGCCAGCAGACTTTTTCGACGACTGGCTTTTCACGCCCACGCTTTCGGCCAGCACGTTCCGGGGGTTCGACTCGGACGAGGAACCGACACGAGACGTCCGTTCCCCGGAGGGGTCACCCTCGGGATCCGCCTCAGAACCCTCGTATTGGTGGGACGATAGGCCAGAGGAGCAGTTCCGCAGAAAGTGGCTGGAATGCTCAGGACGAGCAACGCCGCCAGGAGGAAGTGAGGGAGAGACGGACATGGACATTTTCGGGGACGACCCTGGTTTCGAGCACGGCGGCACAGAGATGGAAGCGGAGGTGACCGTCGTCGACGAGAGCAGGGAGGAAGAACCGGAAGACTTCAGATGGAGGCCCGCCACGGGAAGCGACCGATATCCGACGTTCGTCCCTTTGCAACAGCAGCCCCCAGCTCCAGCACCGGAAGGAGGGGAGGGGGGAATGGGGGGCTTCGAGGGGGGGATGGATGTCAGGGGTTTAGGAGCAGAGGCACGGGCAAGGGAGGAAACAGAGAGCGAAGGGGAGGAGGCAGAAGAAAAGATGAGTGATGACGACGACCCGAGATCTCCTAGTCTTTCCAGTGAATCAGAGGATTCACAGAAAGGAGCACCAGTGGCCAGGGCAAGGGGGGAGTCAAGGGGGGCACCCCAGGAAGATAGAGCCAGAAGGGACTCAGGGGGGAGCAGCTGGAAATCGGGACCAGCGTCACCGCCAGGAAGCAGGGAAGAGGAAGGGAGCCAGGGGGGAAGCGCTGGCAGCTCACCACAGGAGGGAGGGCATGAGTCAGGAGTGGCCACACCTCCATCGGGGAGCGAAGAAACGGTTAAGAGGAAGGTGGAAGGTTGGGCGCGCGCGCCAAGTTCAAATGCAGAGGAAGGCGGCGCAGTAAGCAGCCCCGAAAGGGAACCAGGTCCTAAAGCCCGGCGCAAGGAGGCAGGAGGGTCCGGGTCAGCGTCAGAAGAATCCCGGAAGGAAGAAGCCCCGGGGGGTAGAGGGACCCAGAGGAGGACAGTCAGGCGGAAAAGGTGGAGCAAGGCTAGGATATTAAGTTGGTGCACAAGGGGCGGAGATTCAGACGGAGCTTCGCCGATCTAGCTACTAGACGTAGAGTTTGCGCGCAGCAGCGTGAGAATGGACTGTAATTCAATAAAGACTTTTACTTAATGATCGCTGGCTAGCGTGATCCTCTGTGAGCTAGGATCTTCAAGCAGCTCTGACATATATGCAAAATGTAATAGAGAAAATGAAATACCATATGAATGGACTAACTTGGCTGTGAGTTCCTGTTTGTAGGCCTTTTTCCAGCTGGCCAGGGAGGGCAAGGTGTGGACTGACTCCAGCTACAAAAGCTGAGGCTTGGATATTGTTTAGGGTTTTGTTTGTTGGCAAGTATACTCAAAGGTAAGTCCAACTGAATTCAGTTGGAATCACTCTCAGACAAGTATGTATTGTATTACGGCCTAATAATCTTATTCTGTTTTGCAAGGTTCCCCCCCTCTATTGTTACCCATTTGGGGTTGAGTCAGAATCAGAGGGTGGCAGCATGAGAATGGGTCTCTTCTTCAGTGGCTCCCCATTTGTGGAATGCTCTCCCCAGGGAGGTTCAGCTGGTGCCTTCATTATATACCTTTAGTGCCCACCAAAAAATATTTCTCTTCAACCAGGCCTCGGGCTGATTGACATCTGATGCTCTTTTAAATGTGTTGTGGAAGGGGGGGGGATTGTCTTTGTTCTTATTTTTATAATCTATTATATATTATATTATGTTTTATGTTTTTAATTTTATGTTTTGAACTTCCCTAAGATCTACAGGAATGGGGGGGAGTGTATATCAATTTAGCAAGACCATGTTTGCTACTAAGCCTATGGAAGCAGATGTGCTATAGAGAAGTTGTTCCTTGCATTCCTAGGCTTCAGGAAGTCTTATCCAAAGTCTCACAGACTCTGAACTTTGGCTGTGGCTCTCAGGAAACTTCCCAACAACAGGGGGAAAAATGGGATCTATAAAAGTTATTGCAAAAAAAAAAAAAGGAGAATAAATTCACCGAATTCTCTACATGGGGCATATGAAGTCTTGCAGCCCTCCTGTAGAACAAAATTACTTTTTGATGTCTCTTATTTGGAAACTGTTTTGTTTCCTGCTATCATATAAATGTTTGTGTCCCTGCGAATGTCCTTTCATCGCTTTATTGCAGAGATTATTAGGTGGGAAGGCAGGACATAAAAGCGAGTCATCTTCTGGTTGGAGCATCTTGAGCAAGGTACTGCTGTTCAAATCATCATCTTCCCATTTGCAAACACAGCGAATGGGGTGCTAATGCCCAGCCTAGCCTAGCATGGCAACATTTCTCTCGTGCGCTGCTCTCCCCATTTGGGAGGCAGTGATACTCATTCAGAGCTCAGAGCCCATTTCATTTGCTCTAACCGATTTTCTCACATTTAGTGTTATAAAAAAATCGTTGGTCAGCAGATATACTTTCAGCTATTCTTATCAAATGATACTGAGCCAGTAGCATATGGGAAAGGACAGAATGTAACACAATCCGGCATCCCCCCAAATGATAAAAGCAGAGGTGACTTCAAAGAAACTCACTTCTAGGATTTCTGTTATTAGCATGGAACAATTAGTGCAGGGTAGAAAACGAAAACTAAAATTAAAAGGAAATAAAAATATCAATGAAATCCTTTTTAAATGAAACTACTTAGAGAGAATATGCATATTTCAATTCTGACTGCATCAATTTCAACAGAACTTGTTTAAATAGCCTAGTTTTCCTCACAGGGTTGTTGTAAAGCTAAAAAGTTACTTTGCTCTCTCCATGGAATACAAACGTAACAAATAATTACATTTGGATAATCATTGCGTGACCAGGCGGCAATTGCCCCAGCCCCCAGGGACAACCAGAAAGGAATAATGACTCATGACAACGTATTATGGAATTAAAATTTGGCCACAACTTTATTAAACTTTCAAATGTAGGAAGACCTTGGCTTAAGCATTGGGCGTGTATCCCTCCCAGCCCCCCAGCCGAGGGAACTGGGGGCTCCTCAGGGTAAATGGGATATGGGGGTGCCCTGCAAGACGCATGTGTACACAGGCAGCCCATCCCATATCCCCGCAAGCAGGGTAGTCCACTGACAACCTTTCAGTGTATGGCCAGAGAGCCAGTGTGGTGTAGTGGTTAAGAGCGGTAGTCTCGTAATCTGGGGAACCGGGTTTGTGTCTCTGCTCCTCCACATGCAGCTGCTGGGTGACCTTGGGCCAGTCACACTTCTCTGAAGTCTCTCAGCCTCACTCACCTCACAGAGTGTTTGTTGTGGGGGAGGAAGGGAAAGGAGAATGTTAGCAGCTTTGAGACTCCTTAGGGTAGTGATAAAGCGGGATATCAAATCCAAACTCTTCTTCTTCTTCTTCTTCTTCTTCAGTGACACCCATATTACAACCCCTTTAAGAGGGGACCCTGGAATCACCACCGTGGGGGGAGGGGGAGTCACCACTTCATGCCCCCCTCATTATAGGGTAGAAAAGTCTAAAGGATTCCACCCAAGGCATCAAACCGCCAAAGTTGTGATGAATTGCTACGGGGAAGTTAAAACCTGCCAATGCAGGAAAATTTCTTCCTGGTTCTTCAACAGCAACCAGTCAAAAGACTGTAGCAGCACCAGCTAAACAGGAAGAAAAGGGTTAACCTGTAAACAAGAAACATTAAACAAAGGGAGGGTTGGGTGGGTGAAGCTCCTGAGCCGACTGCCTGGCTGCTGCTGGCTCCACCTCCTATTTATGCAACTGGCCCCACCTCCCAACAGTGTAAATTGACTAACTGAGATTGGGCGCGAACCTCCAAAGAATAACACTGAGAGGCAGGCCAGCCCATACAAACTGGTAAGATCCCTGGGCTCCGAAGCACCGTGCGCGATCCCACAAAGGGCACCCACGGTGTAAAGTGTGAGTACTTGTTACATTTAAAAAGAAGACATTCTTTTCATCATTTTCCATCCACTGATTCCCCCACTCCGTTTTCTTCCTGAGAAGATGTACTTGCCAGTGGCGTAGCGTGGGTTGTCAGCACCCGGGGCAAGGCAAGTAATTTGCGCCCCCTAACCCGTGGATTTGCGCCCCCCAACCCGTGGATTTGCGCCCCCTAACCCTAACCCCCAGATGTTGCGCCCGGTGCGGCCGGCCCCCCCTGCACCCCCCACGCTACGCCACTGGTACTTGCTTATACAGTGGTACCCCGCAAGACGAACGCCTCGCAAGACGGAAAACCCGCTAGACGAAAGGGTTTTCCGTTTTGGAGGCGCTTCGCAAAACGAATTTCCCTATGGGCTTGCTTCGCAAGACGACAGCCCATAGGGAAATCTCCGGGGACCTCTTTTAAATGCTAGCGGTGGGGAGCAAAGCCTTCCCCCCCCCACCGGCCTTCAGAAGAGGTCCGGGAAGGCTGGCAGGGGCCGAAAGGCTTTGCTCCCCAGCGCCAGCATTTTAAAAGCAGTCCGGGATAGCAGGGAAGCGCTTCCTGCTATCCCGGACGGCTTTTGAAGGCAGGAGAGATCCGCGAAGCCTGGGCGCGCTGATGTCAGCGCGCGCAGGCTTCGGCATGCCGGCAAGTCTCCGCCAGCAGCGGCAGCGCTGCCGCTGCTGGCGGAGAGATCCGCGAAGCCTGGGCGCGCTGCGCGCAGGCTTCGGCATGCCGGCAAGTCTCTGCCAGCAGCGGCAGCGCTGCCGCTGCTGGCGGAGAGGTCCGCGAAGCCTGGGCGCGCTGATGTCAACGCGCGCAGGCTTCGGCATGCCGGCAAGTCTCTGCCAGCAGCGGCAGCGCTGCCGCTGCTGGCGGAAAGGTCCGGGAAGCCTGGGCCGGACAGCTTTTGAAGGCAGGCGGGGGGAGCAAAGACTTTCGCCCCCGCCAGCCTTCAGAAGAGGTCCAGGACCTCTTCTGAAGGCTGGCGGGGGGCGAAAGTCTTTGTCCCCCCTGCCTGCCTTCCCAGGGGCTTTTAAATCGCCCCGACAGCGGAGAAGTCCTCCGCTGTCCCGGGGCGATTTTAAAATGCCGCCCGCCAGCATTTTAAGATCGCCCCGGACAGCGGAGAAGTCCTCCGCTGTCCCAGGGTTTTTTAAAATGCTGGGGGTGGGAAGAAAAGCCCTTGTCTCCCCCCCCCAGCCTTCAGAAGAGGTCGGGGGACAGACTGTCCCCGGACCTGGTCTGAAGTCGGTTTCCCTAGGAACGCATTAATTGATTTTCAATGCATTCCTATGGGAAACCGTGCATCGCAAGACGAAAAACTCACAAGAAGAAAAAACTTGCGGAACGAATTAATTTCGTCTTGCGAGGCACCACTGTATATTTATTTGAAGCATTTAGTAACTTCTCTAAGCTCTCAGAGAAGCGTCCGGTGACATGCCATGCCAAAAGTCAAGGACCACAACAGCAAAGGCATTCTAGCACAATATAAAAGTAACCCATCTAAAAGGCCTTGGTTAAACAAAAATATGTTCACCTGGCATTGACAAGAAAGAGAGAAAAAAGAGGGTACTAGGGCAGCCTCTGTTGGAGAGGCAATGGTAAAGAAAGCTACCACAGTTGAAAATGACATTTCTCTGGTCACCCCAAATGATATGGCAGGGGGATTTAGAGCAGGACATGTGATGCTGATCTTAATGCCTCAGCAAGTTCATGAAAGAGAAGGTAACTGGTCTCACAGGTACCATAGTTCCTCCCAGTCTGCTCTTTTCCAGGCTAAACATACCAAACTCTCTCAACATAGTGAAATTATAATGCAGAGTCCATTCCCCCCTTACCTATCTTGCAGGAAATGTCTTGAGTTTCATAGGAATGACAATTAGGGCATCTGAAGTATGAAGCGTTTTAGTAAATCAGGCCCCAGAGAATGATGCTTTCAGGTGTTTAGCATAAACCTCAGAATGTTATATCCTGCCAAGCAGTTTGCCTTCAGTTTAGAAAGTCCACTGTGGCAGCTTCCCCCACTGCTTCCCACATAAAGGAGTTTATTCCTAGTTAGCTATCATCTTGTCATGAACATCATAATGAAACATTATCAAAATAAAGGAGGATTTGAATCCTCATACAACCTGTAGGGAAAAGCAGAAGGTGAAGAATTTGGAGAATGTAAAGAAGGTAAAGTATGCCTCCAACATGTCTCTGATGAAAATAGGGACATCTCATTCCATAACGAGAATTTTACTATTTATACCCAACACATCTTACTGGGTTGCCCCAGCTACTCTGGGCAGCTTCCAACATATATAAAAACACAATAAAACATTAAACATTAAAAAAACTTCCCTAAACAAGATTGACTTCAGACAGCTTGAGGGTCAGATAACTCTATACCCTCTAACAATTCTCCAGTGAAAATAGGGACATCCTAAGGAAAAGAGGGACATTTTGGGATCAAATCAGAAACCAGGACGGCTTCTGTAAATCAGGGACGTCCCTGGAAAATCAGGACACCTGGAGGGTCTGTGTAAAGTTTCCTTCTTGTATAAGCAATCATTACCTTGAGAAATGAAATAATGTTACCGTGGACATGTCCTGCATATAGGCAGTCCAGATTATTGTGTCATGTTACCCACTCTCACTATTATTTGCCAATTCATCTTACTGGGTTCCCCCCCAGTCTTCTTAGGTTTCATGTCCCCCTTTCATTAATGGCTGCCTTTTGCAAACCGTCTTGGAAAGTCTATTTCAAAAGGAAAAGGTAGGAAATAAATGCTTTAAGAAGCTCACCAGAGTTGTGTTCACACAATGGAACATCCCCTTCAAGGTGGACTTTGGTCTTTCACATTTCAGCGGTGCTCCGTGCAAAGCCAAAATTTAACACTTGCCTTCTGTTCTGCTCATTTCACAATATCATAGTTGTGGTGCCCTGCAGTGCCCCCTAGGCTCAGCGCCCAGTGCAGCAGACCCAGTCACGCTGCCCAAATCCTCCTCTGTCCCCTTCCTCTCTTCCTCCTGTGCCCTGCCCCACCCATAAGAATCTGATCCAGAATGTTGGCTACTGAATTTTACATATACACTGGTCAATATGGATGACCTCCAACAGGTCTTTGCGAATGGGGTATTTCAAATGCATTTCGTACATTCTCTGGAAGTTAGGCACATTCTACAGTCAGTATTCACAGGCTCCAAGAAACATGCACCCCCCAAAAAAAAGTTCAAACACACACACACAATGCTTCTGTCCCACTGCCTAATGTTTCATGACGCACAACATACCCACTGAGAAAGAGCAGTACTTTTGTGAGCACTCCACCTCCATTTCTCTACTCTCAGCTGTTCCCAGTCAGCTGAGCAGCATGGGGTGAGGAAGAGAGTTGCAGGAGGAGGAATTTTTTAATTGTTTCCTTCCCCTCCCATGACCCGGATAAGAACTGACCTCCCATGCTTCTTGGAGACAATGCATACTGATCAGATAATGTACCAAATATGCACATTTCTCAAGGCCTGATGGAGGCACACTGAAGGATGGCCTTGTCCCCAGTGCATTCAACTCAATAGGGATGGGATCCTACTTGCCTCCACATCCAGTAAATAGTACAAAGTAGGCTGGTGAGTCTCACGAAGTGATGTGTAAAACAAGCCCAGCATGTTACATTTTGCAGCACTTCTGTAAATTTTTGTTTTTAGATGTGAATTTAAATGTTCAAAATGGATTGAACACAGCGGAAGTACGTTCAAAAGAGTCGCTGCACTAAAAAAAAAATAGAATGAATGATTTACCTGCTTTCACCTTTACTCTTTGAAAGTGTTATGATAAGGTTTCTTCTTTCTTTCTTTTTTAAGACCCACCAGTCATCTGCTTACAGAGGGTTGTTTGCTGCTGAAACAGCTGCTGCAATTTGGAGAAATAGTTGTGTGTATCATTGCTTCCTCCAGTCTCTATTGCTTTTCAAATTTTATATTAACACATCTTTATCTTGCCTACAGTTCCTAATAGTGCTCTCATTTTAATCTCTGCAACTGCCGTATTTAACATGGCAAAGCACTGGGGATAATTGCATGAAAGATGCTAAACAAAATTAAAGTTGGATCATATAAGTTGGGCCATTTCTCTGAGCTGAGTAATTTCCAGCAACACTGCAATTTCTTACCAATGAAATCTCTGTTATGCTAACCACATTGATATTAAGCTAGTTCATGGTTTGGTTCCAATGCAATAGGAAACTATGGTTTCTCACTGCATCCACAAACCACAGTGAGCACTGGATTTGCATTTGCCTCCTCCCCAATCTTCTATGCACTACAGCAGGAGAATAGAACAGTCACATCTTGTTTTAAACTAACCACAGTTTCTCTTTTTTATCATCAGAAATGTTTTATGAACGTTGGAAAAATGTTGAAATGAAATTATTTGGCTCTTGTAAAAATGCTTAAAGAATTAGGTAAAAAGGTTATGGTTATGAGAAGCTGGTAAAAATAAGATTTAAGTTTTAAGTTTTTTTATAAGATAAGATGAAAATAGAGTAAGGTAATGTAAGGACAGAATACTATGAATTATGGAAAGGATTTGCTGTGATAATTATTAATCAAGATACAAGAGATGGGAGGAGGAGGAGGTCATGGAAAGAAGGTAATGAAATTGGAGGATTTGAAAATGATGGTTTTATTTTTTCTTTTTCTTTTTCTGTTTTTGTCTTTTTTCTTTGTAATTTTGTCTTTTCTATTTTTTTGTAATTTTTTAAAAAAATCTTTTTTCAATAAATATCATATATATATATATATATATATATATATAAAATAAACTAACCACAGTTTCCCCTGACATCTACACTTGGACAACTGGCTTAGGTGGTCAATCAAAGCTGTTTTCCAGAGTGTGGCTGCTGTTGCATGCTGACAACTTCTAGGAGCCACAGGTCAGAGCAGAGTACAAGGTGCGAACCAAAGGTGGGCAAACTACCTCAGAAGGACTATGATGTGTCCCCTACCAGAGGTACTACCCCTCCCCAAACATCCTATAAATCCCAACCTTAAAATAGTTGCAAATAATTGGTACAAAAATATAAACTAACCAACTGTGCTTAAACAAGCAAGCAATGCTGACCCATCTTCTTTAAGTCCTTAAAACAGTTTGATAACATTCCTGACTCTGGTCCCAGAGAGAGCTCCTAAACAAGTATATTGCTTGTTCGTCATGGAGCATAGTTTCTCATACATGCTGGTACTTCCTTCTCCTAACATGCTGAGCTGGGTCTTTTGAGGACAGGGAGATGCTGAAGGTTTCACCTTCCTGCTGACAGACTGTCCACTCGGGTTTCCAGCAATGAGTCATCAATCAGCCTAAAGCCCTCAAACGGAAACATCCACCCTTTTCTGCCGTATTTGCTAGAGACAAACCTCTCTTGCTTAATGCAAACTCCTCTGCATGGCATTTGAAATACAAGGCATTCAAAAAGAACATTTTATGTACCTTAAACTTATATCTTCGACATGTTTGTCATCTAAATACTGTGATTTAGGGTTGGGCTGAATATCTAACTCCCAGCCAGTGCACCTCTTTCAGCTCAGGTGTTATAGATAGGAAGCCTTGCTGAGGAACCAAGCTGCCACATTCTGCAATAGTGGCAGCTTCCAAACTATCCTTAAGGACTACCCTACATAAAGTGCATTGCAATAACACCTATAAATGCAACACAGGAAAGCTGTACAGAAACTGGTAATGGGTATTCCTAGCTACTGTGGGGTCATTTGAGCCTTCAGTGACAATGATGGATCCAGAATCACACCACTACTTACCTGTTTCTTCAGAGGGAGTAGAACCCTATTCAGAACAGCTAAATGCCTCAATTTCCAGACCCACACTTCAAATGAGTTTCTGTCTTATCAGGATACAATTTTAGTTTAGTGATGAATACAGGGCAGAATGGAATACTATGCCTTCCTGCCTTCTTATATCTCTAATTGAGGCTGATGGGAATTGGAGTCCAACAACATCAGTCCTATTACATCTTCTCGACAAAATAAAATGTCCTAGGCAGCTCTATTTTATGCATGTAGCTGGGGGTTTGGGAATTATTTATTTTTCATTTATCAGCTCACAATTGACACAGGTCTAGGTTGTGCATGGTCCGACTCAGATGTAACAGAAATAGAGCTGAGTGTCATCAGCACACTGATATTCCAAAATGAATACACTGTAAATCAGTAATGCTGATTTAATTAAACAGGGCAATGCTATCCCCTTTGTGATACTAATGCACACACAGGAAGAGCAGGACATGTAAAGTTATTTAGTTGCAGAACCTAGGATCGAGATACATGAAAACAAGACCAGAGGCAGAGCTTGCTTCTTTGTGTGACATATTGGTTTAAATGTATGTCATGCCTGAACATAGTTGAGGAGTAAATTGGCAACAATTAAAAAATGTAGTTGTTGCTTCACCTTATGCCTCAAAGTTGTAGCTTTAACTGCCCATACAGGCAGCAAATTAAGAGAAGCTCTGGCAATGTCTTTCCAGATTAAAACCTGAGGAATACAGTCAGATTTCTCACATTGGAAACAAAATGGGAAAGGATGTGTTGAATTGCTCTTAGAATCTGAACTTCCCAATTGTGTGTCTCTCTGTGTGTAAGTGTAATTGGGAACATTTGAAACTCTGAAGCTGAGATTAGAGTCACTGTCTCTCTGTGTGTGTGTGTGTGTGTGTGTGTGTGTGTGAGTGAGAGAGAGAGAGAGAGAGAGAGAGAACACAACACACACTTTCATATGTGACTTTGTTTATACAGTATGCAAATTTTAAAATCACCCTTTCACCATCAGCTATAGCTGAAGTGGAGTTTGGAAAAAACACCCAAGAGGCTAGGTTTTAAGCAGACAGGTAGGTTGTGAGAGTAGAACTTAATGTATTCATTGTAATTTGGGAGAATTGTCACTTTTATCGACTAAAATCATTGCACAATGAAACGCAAAGTGTCCAAAACACAGAGGGGGGAAAAAGGAACCCTGCTGAGAAAAGTTAAGCTGCAAAGTAAGTCTGAACGTTAACGGGGCTAATTGGAAGTGACTGAGTATTATTGCTGTAATGTTCATTTCCGTTCCTTGAGTAATCGTTTCTGTACCTGTACTTCCCTCCCAGCCAGAGTGCAACATGCAGATACTGTGATTTCTTTTTAAAATGGGATTTTCAAAACTCTAGGACTGCTTTACATGCAAATTAACAAGGGAGGGGGAAAATAAGTAATCTTGCTGGCTGAGTATAGATTGAAAATACATTCATGCTTAACAAAAGGCAGTTATTAGCTAGCTGAATAGAAATGGAAATTGAATAGGAATTGAAATAGAAAGTGTTAGAGACATTGAAAGGACTGTGAAGTGATAAAGATGCTTTTATTCATTACTACATTCATTTTCTGAAACAACAACAACATAAGAAGGAGACGACACTGGATAATATCTTTAATAAGGGCATGCTTACAATAGGTTATGAAACAGAGTTTTCATTAGGTGCTCAAAAAGCCTATAAGCAACTAATTAAAGCTGCGGGACTGAAAAACAAAATGGTGACTCTTCCGCATGTACAAAACTTTCAATAAAGGGTAATCATTTCTCTGGAGGAACATAGTGGCACTCAGCCTTGGGGGATCAGCTTTCACAAGAGCAAGAGTGTACATTTGTCAGATAATCTGCATAGGTCATAAGAGCTATGCCTTACAAAACTCAGGAACAAAGTAGTTTATCGGAGACCTTGGTAGTCAATTGGACAAATTGTGCATGCCTTTCACATGTGAATTCTTAGCGGATGTCCTTTTGACTCTGTTAATTTAGCCCACAGTGTTCTCACTCAAAGCTAACATAACTACCTTAAAGGAGTGTTGTGAAGATCAAAGGATGGTAAAGCATAGGAGGCAAATCATAGGGGCCGCGGGGGCTCCAGTCCCCACAATAAAATATTTGAGGGGGCTGGGCCCCCACAAAGTTGATGGGCATTCCCATTCAAATGGCGTGTGTGCACTGCATCATGTGATCAATTATGTGGGGCGGGGCTTTCTTGGGCCCTCGCAATATTTTATTCAAGTTGACACCCCTGTTGTAAAGGTATTTACATGGTTCTTTAAACTGGTCTATCAGTTCATTAGGTTTCAGTGCATGTAACGTAACAACAAAAGGATTCGTTTGGGGTTTTTAAAAACATGTTTCTCTTTGTAAATTCCAAATACTTCAAAAAGATAGGTCCCCACATAATGCCACTCTCTCCCACAAATAGACTTTGATTCAGCAGGGTAAACGTCCAGCTCAAAATCTGTTGGCTTTTTGGGGTTGCCTGTGCCTTGGTTAAAGCCCTGAGAAGGTTTTCGTGAGGTACCTCCTCCTATGGATTTTTATTATTTTTTTTTCAGATTGGGAAGTGGGACAGCCAGGGAGACTGCAGAGTGCTGGAAAGATATTTAATGGAAAGCAAAACCTACAACTACCTCACAACAATAAGTTAAATTCAGTCCCGAGCCCACTTAAATTAGAAAGAAGCCCTAAAATGATGTGAGAAAGAGGCAGAACAACGGACAGCTCTTGTACAGGGGAAGAATTTTTTTTTTTTTGAGACACTGGAGAACAGGTGTTGGCAGAGCAGTAATTCTTAGGCTCTGATAATTATTTTACTTCAGTGCCTGTTGCTTGCAAGCCATCCAGGAAACATTGCTGTTGGTGGCCTATAAATGCTGCTGATAAAGGATAATAATGAAGTATTGAAAGAAAGGTAGGATGGCATTGTGTGTGATGTGCACCTTCGTGACATCAAATTGAACATTTTGAAGAATATGTAAGTTTGTTTCCAACAAGTCATAGTCACCCCATACAGGTGGAGTGTTAAGCCCAGTGTTGTGCTCACACTCATTAAGTGAGATATTTTGTACAAGGATCTGTGCCAAAAGCTAAACATAGGTTTGCTGTATCTGTTGTAGTCTGCACCAAAGGCTGCCACTGGAAAGAGGCATTTCACGAGGCCCACAAATTACTCTGGATAATTATCCAGATTTCCCTTTGAGAATCTCCTGAGATGCTTTGGTAGGCGTTCTCTCATTTTCGGAGTAACATAAGGTTGCCAAAGGGCATGTCACACTGACATATTGCTTCTGCTGAAGCCAACAGCATGGGATGCAGTTACTACAGCAACAGTAAGCTCTTAAATACAACCTCAATCCATCTGGACATGCGAGATAGTTTTTAAGTTTCATTAAGCTTTTATTAGAATTACGACAACTGCCCCCCACCTATCTGCACTTGCCATCTTATTCAGAAGGCTCATGAATTTTATCAGAGAGAGAAAAAAATCCTCAATATACTGATAGTATTCAAAATGACCATAGGAATGCCATGGCAACCAGAGCAGACACATCCCACTCTATCATGGAAACTCAATTGCATTATTTCTCACCAACCTGAAAAAAATTAAATCTGCATTTCATACCTATGTCTTATTTTGAAGATTGTTTCCCTCCCAATACCCGATGACATTTCGCAGATTTCCCCAAACTGTTTTTCAGTATAAGAAAGTGGAAAAATAGGATTAATCTGGCCTCTCCAGAATCTTATCAAGCAATGCCACCTAAAGAGGCTGAAGAACACATCGATGGCATGGTACAGAGATTTCTGATAGACGTTGTAATGTAGAATCCACTTCAGAGGCATGCAGTTCAACTCAGCATGCATTTTCCCAGAATAAAATCCATCCCAACTAACCTGAAGAAAAAGTACTTTCCTGGTTTGTTTGGTTTTTTAAAAGAAATAAAATAAAATATGGAGATGAAATATGCCAGTGAACTCTGGTACCAGAGTTTATGTGATTTTATTGTGATATTCAGATAGTTCAGGAAACGTCTGATTATTGCAGAACCAAAACCAGACACTCTGGATGTGAAATGGGTCCAAATTGGCCTAAGTTTCCTCAGTGGTTTGAAAGACTGGCAAGAGGTAGTGAAATCATTGGTAAAACCACAGATTACCCACTGTGACTCATTGTGGACCTTCCGAGACACTTCACAACTTTACTTTCCTTTGTTAGCCAGACCACAGGCAGAGCTGTGCATTTTGCCTTCCTCATGCTGATGGATGGAACATGTCTACAACCTGCCCCTTGCCCCAAATTTAGGGGGTGGGAATGCTAGAGTGAATCTTGACTGCTCCTGCTAAGAATTCCAGCTGGCTGTTCCTTTCAAGCAGAGCAGTCTGCTCCACTGTCTCTCATTTCACTGTTTCTTTTTCCAGCTAGCATTTAGCTTTCTATAACCCCTGAACATGCTTAGTTCCATTGTTATTTAATAATAATAATAATAATAATAATAATAATAATAATAATAATAATAATAATAATAGAATTTGATATACTGCCCTATACCCGGGGGTCTCAGGGTGGTTCTACAAGCCTTGGAGTTCCCCTGAATATGCTGTTTTCTTAGTGGCCCCATTCTGACTATAGGATTGTTGCCCCACAGCACCTGAATTCACAATTAGAGTGGGTGACTTAAAATGTGTGCATTTGGTGTGCAGCTGGAATTTACACTAGGTCATTGATTAGTTCTACTTAAAACTGTGCATGAGCACAATCCATTAAATTGTTGAAGATTGTTTGCGGGCGATTAGTAGACCTCTCTGCTGCCATTAATGTGTGAACATATTTGTACCATTGCTGCTTGCCTGGAGATAGTGTGGGTGAGCTTTTTCCATAGGGGAAGGGGTCAGATGTTGATATCACACCTCACTTGGCCAATGGAATGGGGGTCACTGCTCCCTTTAGAAGGGAATTGCTTCTCATAGCAGACCACCCTGTGAGCAGTGTAGAATCAACTAGTCACAATTGTGGGTGGGTAAGTAGGTGTTTGGGATGCGGGTGGCGCTGTGGGTTAAACCACAGAGCCTAGGACTTGCTGATCAGAAGGTTGGCAGTTCGAATCCCCGCGATGGGGTGAGCTCCCGTTGCTCGGTCCCTGCTCCTGCCAACCTAGCACTTCGAAAGCACGTCAAAGTGCAAGTAGATAAATAGGTACCGCTCCGGCGGGAAGGTAAACAGCACTGCTCTGGTTCGCCAGAAGCGGCTTAGTCATGCTGGCCACATGACCCGGAACCTGTACGCTGGCTCCCTCGGCCAAGAAAACGAGATGAGCGCCGCAACCCCAGAGTCGGTCATGACTGGACCTAATGGTCAGGGTCCCTTTACCTAAGTAGGTGTTTGGTGGAGGAATTCCGTCTGCTACCTTTTCCCCCAGCTACTTTGTACTGTTTTGATTTGGGGTGCATGAGAATGTTTTGGCTCTAGTTATATGCACGGGTGGTGCTGTGGTGTAAACCACTGAGCCTAGGGCTTGCTGATTGGAAGGTCGGCGGTTCGAATCCCTGCGACGGGGTGAGCTCCTGTTGTTCGGTCCCAGCTCTTGCCAACCTAGCAGGTCGAAAACACATCAAAGTGCCAGTAGATAAATAGGTACCGCTCCGGCGGGAAGGTACAGTGGTGCCCCGCAAGACCAATGCCTCGCAAGACAGAAAACCCGCTAGATGAAAGGGTTTTCCGTTTTGGAGGTGCTTCGCAAAACGAATTTCCTATTGGTTTGCTTCGCAAGACGAAAATGTCTTGCGAGTTCCTGCGGGGGTTTTTTCCTCCCCCCCTTTTTCCCAAGCCGCTAAGCCGCTTATCAGCTGATCCTAAGCCGCTAAGCCGCTTAACAGCTGATCTGCTAAGTCGCTTATCAGCTGATCCGCTAAGCCGCTTAACAGCTGATCTGCTAAGCCGCTAAACCGCTTATCAGCTGATCCGCTAAGCCCACTAAGCCGCTAATAGCGCTAATCCGCTAAGCCGCTAATGGGCTTGCTTCGCAAGACGAAAAAACCGCAAGACGAAGAGACTCGCGGAACGGATTCTTTTCGTCTTGCGAGGCACCACTGTAAACGGCATTTCCGTTCACTGCTCTGTTTTCACCAGAAGTGGCTTAGTCATGCTGGCACATGACCCAGAAAAACTGTCTGTGGAGAAACATTGGCTCCCTCGGCCAGTAAAGCAAGATGAGCGCTTCAACCCCAGAGTCGTTTGTGACTGGACTTAACTGTCAGGGGTCCTTTACCTTTTTACTTTGTACTGTTTTGATTTGGGCTGCATGAGAATGTTTTGGATCTAATTATATTCATCTTACTGTCTCAACTTGGCATTTGGGTGAGCAGCCCAGGGATTAATTTGGATGTAAAGTAAGCACTCTAAGACTCTCTTGGGTGAAGGAAATCACTGATTAGCTAAAGGGGATGCTGAAAGCAATTCTCTTTAACCAATCGGAAGACAGCTGGTGCAGTACTCCAGACACAGCCAATTACGGACAACTTACAAAAGGTATTGGGGAAACCCATTCACCCCTAGCCTCTGCTATAAGCTACTTGCAATAAATTTATTTTTAACACATACATACAACCTGAATCTTGCAAGCATATGTCTAGTCCATTAAATCCATCCCTTGTCATTTCACTCTTGGCATTCAGTGCAACCATTGCTTTGTATAAATAAATGTTCCCTGCTTGTTTGCAATGTAACAAGAGCTCCCCCTGAGTGCTGATTGCTTAAAAAAAATGCAACCAAACACTTCTCTGGCTTGCCAGAACCTAATTGTTTTAATGAAATACAGGTCTGTACAAAAAAGGACATAAGAGCACCTAACTGAATTCAGCTGCTCACAAAATGGTCCAGAATTCATGGCAGCATTTGATTATTTAAACCTCTTGTCTTCTAAATATAAACAAGTGAGAAAAAAGAAATACTCTTGGGCTTCGGAGGAATCTAAGCAAGGGGTGCATAAGCAAAGTGCAATATGCCTGTAGTTTAGTCCTCAGTAGAATCTGAACGTCACCCTAACAAGCTTTGCATGTCCTCTAGGTAATTGTCATCCAAATGGTAATGATTCAATCTTTTTTTAAAAATCTACAACTTCACTTTCTAAAGTGTGATGTGGGCTTAATGCATTCTCATTGAGTTTATGATGCCTTTCCAAAGAAGATGGAGTGTTAAAGGAAGTATTTGGAATGAAGAATATCAGGGATCTAGGTTTTTGGATGACAAACAGAGAAAATAAATGGAAATATAAAAATAACAGCAACTCCTCTGGTGCTTACCAACAGTAATCTCTCTTTCAGGCTCAGAAATCTGTGGTTTCCAAGGTCTTGTTAGACTCCCAGCAGAACCAGGCAGCATGATGAGCATTTTAGTTTAACTACATGAAGAAGAAGTGTGCATGCACACGAAAGCTCATACCAATAACTTACTTAGTTGGTCTCTAAGGTGCTACTGGAAGGAATTATTGTTTTGTTTTGTTTTGTTTTGTTTTGTTTTGTTTTGTTTTGTGTTTTGTTTTGTTTTGTTTCAACATGAAGGGGCAAAGTCTCTGCCCTGCCTCTCAAGTTATGACAGCACCAGTTATTTTGGGTAAAGGTAAAGGTGACCCCTGACCATTAGGTCCAGTTGTGACCGACTCTGGGGTTGCGGCGCTCATCTCGCTTTATTGGCCGAGGGAGCCGGCGTACAGCTTCCGGGTCATGTGGCCAGCAGGACTAAGCCACTTCTGGCAAACCAAAGCAGTGCACGGAAATGCCGTTTACCTTCACACCGGAGCGGTACCTATTTATCTACTTGCACTTTGACGTGCTGTCAAACTGCTAGGTTGGCAGCAGCAGGGACCGAGCAACGCGAGCTAACCCCGTCACCGGGATTCGAACCACCAACCTTCTGATCAGCAAGTCCTAGGCTCTGTGGTTTAACCCACAGCTCCACCTGCGTCCCTAGTTATTTTGTGTAGGAAGCCCTAAAACATAAACCTTGTGTGGACCGTTATTCAGCCTAATAGATCCCCCTCATTAACGGCACAACTCTGTGTCTACTGAAAAGGAAGTCCTATTGAATTCAGTTCTAGCTTACTCCCAGGCAACTGGAGTTAGGATATCAGCCTTAGGCTTTTCCCACAGTACAGGGCAGGGCAGCAACTACAACTGTTTGAAAGACACTACTTTCCTCCATTGTCTAACATTGTGAGAGTACTGACCTCTAAGCTTTTAGAAGCCTAATTTCCTTTTTGGGATAAAAGTACTCTGGAGAGGTGTTGCATCACTGCAAAATGTAGTTGTTGTAATGGAGAAGAAGAAGAGCCACAGCACCAGGTAGATCTAGTGATAGATTTAAAGCCACATCAGTCAAGTTTATCTGTTCTCACATTCAATAATCTAGCTATTTCTGCCAGTGTTTCTCGTTTCCTCTGCATAGGCCAGCTGGTTGGAGCATGGTGCTGATAATGCCAAGGTTGCAGGTTTGATCCCTATATGGAACAGCTACATATTCCTGCATTGCAGTGGGGCTGGACTAGATAATCCCCGGGTTCCCTTTCAAATCTCCAATTCTAAGATTCTCCAGCGCATCAGGAAGAAAAGCAGGTGAATACTGACTCCCACTATTCTGTCAGCCTGGACAGTCAAACATGTATGAAAGATTCCCTTTGAGGTTTGCGAGGTGAAAATAATCGCTCAGCTAATCTTGGATAGTTTTATTTAACTAAAGAATCATTGCAAAGAGAATGCAGTATGCATAGGAGAATGCAGTAATTCTCACACCCCCAGCCACATGCGTAAAATAGAGCCGCCTTAGACATTTTATTTTGTCCAGAAGATGTAATAGGGGTGATGTTGTTGGACTCCAATTCCCATCAGCCTCAGTTAGAGATACAAGAAGGCAGGAAGGCATAATCTTCCATTCTGCCCTGTAATCATCGCATACAGCACTGTTTCCTTTCCACTGCAGTTATGTCTTCCTGTCCACTGCACAAAATTATGTAAATTATGCTATCATCACATTATTCCACCCTATTTATATTTCCCCCTTTGTACTGAAATAATCAGTTTGTTTGTTTTTTATTGAAAGCAACAGCAAATGCCGATCAATAGCATTCACTGCGGCTACTTATTGCATTAGTTTTCTTGATTATAATGCTAATGCCTCTGTCCTGGTTTCTAAAGTGCCTTTCACATTGAAGTACCTGTTCCATTATGGAACTGTGGCTTTTGTGGGAATATACTGCCATGCCATGCTCAATTTTAAACAGTGGAAAAGAAATCTATGACAAGATACCGCCCCAGATTTTATTGTGTGCCCCTGGAAGCAATTGTCACTGGAATGCGGGCAAAATTTCTGCAAAATTTCCAGAAGTGGCATCGACACCATGTGAAAGATTAAAATGTGACTGGGGTGACCCAGGCAGATGGGTGGGGTACAAATAAAATAAAAATAATTTAAAGGGATACTATGGTCTTTCTTTAAACAAAGTGGTGCCCATTTACTCATAAACCTATTCCAAATGTTGCTGAGAAGACCATTTATGATCATGGATCTTGGTAAACATTGAAACATTGAACTGTTTCATTATAAATTCTTATTTATGCAGATATATCTTTGTAACATACAACCTAGCCTCTGCTGATATCAGAGGCAATTCAATATACAGGAAGAAAGTTGAGTGAACCAATTCATTTGTCCTAATAAAACAGAGGTTGCTATCAAGATGCTAGAGTAGCCCACTAAAAAGGGTTCTTAATTGCTTCTCTTTCTTTGAAATATATGGAGAAATATTTCCTACCAGCCAGAGATACATTTCTGATTAAATGGTCCCTTCCTTAATAGGCAAAGGCTTTCTGCATGTAAGAGGAAAGAATGAAGCCTTACCGTAATGAAGAAAATTGACTGAAGTTTTTTAAAAGCAACATTGTATGGTCATGCTCCAGTTGTTTTAGAGGGTTTTCTTAATGCCTTTAATAGAAGAAAATGTGTCCTACAAATGCTACAAGACAGCTAAAAGTTATATGTGGTATTGAGATATATGGCAACTGAAGGAAGCACTGTATTGTTAATGAAGTTCATTAAGTAGTATCTTACAAACTTTCCCTACAAGTAAAATCCTAATGTACTGTAAGTAGGCAATACTGCAATTCCGAGAACATGGCTTGGTTTTCCAGGAGAGAAACTTGTTGTGAAACATTCAGAAGATCCCCACCTGTATAGTTTTGTACAGCCACTGTTGATATTTAGCATGATTTGTAAAATTCTGTTTCTTCATTGTTCTAATAAGACCATGCTCTGCAGGTATCTCATGGCTGAGATTCCGCTGCAGACGGGTCCCAGTAGGGAGGTTGTAATGCAGCTGCAGATATAAGTGTTTCATCACACAAATTGTTGTCCTTTCAGGTAGCCAATTAGTTTTAATGTGATGACTGGCCCATTCCAGGGCAGAGGGAAATTAGAGTGGTTGCGTCTGGTCAATGCCTTATCAATAAAAGGTGAGTCAAATAAAGATGGCATACCTCAGGGCTGCAAAGTCAATAGTGATTATAAGTAATAATAATATCATTACTACAGATTCCAAGAAGCTTCTTCCCGCCCCCGCCTGCCCAAAGACACAAAGAAACAGAGACCACGTCAGGCTGATTTTGTTTATAGGCTGATTTTGTTTATAGGCTGATTTTGTTTATAGGCTGATTCTTTGAACCCACTTGTTATGCCCACAGCCAGCTCATGGGTATCTATTTGGGGATTACAGAGAAGTCACCTTCCAAAATGTGTTTACTAGGGACCTGGGTGGCACTGTGGGTTAAACCACAGAGCCTAGGGCTTGCTGATCAGAAGGTCGGCGGTTCGAATCCCCACAACGGGGTGAGCTCCCGTTGCTCGGTCCCTGCTCCTGCCAACCTAGCAGTTCAAAAGCACGTCAAAGTGCAAGTAGATAAATAGGAACCGCTCTAGCAGGAAGGTAAACGGCATTTCCGTGTGCTGCTCTGGTTCGCCAGAAGCGGCTTAGTCATGCTGGCCACATGACCCGGAAGCTGTCTGTGGACAAACGCCGGCCCATAGAGGGAGATGAGTGCGCAACCCCAGAGTCGGTCACGACTGGACCTAATGGTCAGGGGTATCTTTACCTTTACCTTAGGGCAGAGTTTGCTTTACATACAAAGTATAACAGTTTACTGTGTTTGCAGGATTATGTGAAGGGTAACGATTCAAATACTAAGATTCTGTTAGCCAGCACTTGGAGTTACTTGCATACTCTGCTCGAGGAAAAGTTGGGTTCTTTGAATACTGAGGTGGAGGATTGTAAAATTGCACTTCTGGTTAATTTTCTGGATTGCTCATTGGATGGGAAAAGTGGTCTGATGAGGAGGAGAGCGTTATGCCATCCGATCTGATAGGTTGAATAGTGGGATGGATGGAACATAAATAGGTGAGCTCCAGCTCTGTTCAGTGTGGGTGTGATTGCCTGTGGCTGCTAAGCAGCAGCTGGATGCTGTTATTGAGAAAGATCTGGACCACTAGCTTAAGCCAAAGACTGACAGAGATGCCATCAGATGGCTGTGAGCAGTGAGGAAGAATTCAACAAGGAGTGTTTGGGACAGAGCAGGAGAGAACTGCCTGCAAGCCTGGATCATAGCAAAGTCCCCAAACCTGGTGGTGATGAGATCGACTGATTGGGGAAGGGGGAAGCTGGATATTGCTAACCTTAGCCTTATCTTAGTGTCTGTATTTTCAAGCAACTGCCATTTA
Organism: Podarcis bocagei; assembly: GCF_964188305.1. NCBI lineage: Eukaryota > Metazoa > Chordata > Lepidosauria > Squamata > Lacertidae > Podarcis > Podarcis bocagei. The sequence continues at coordinate 24,653,426 of NC_138136.1, forward strand.
TAGTGACAGTAATCTTCTAAGAGCAAACATAGATCTTAAAGTAACAGCTGCCAATAAAAGTGTAGCATTTACCTTATTTCAACGATCAATTAAAAAAGCAACTTGTTACTTTAATTTACTGGTGGTTTGCACACCATGTCTAAAGTACCAGAGCTACTGGGTTATAGGTTAGGGCTTTGGAGCAAAGTATAGTATATATGGTGGTAGCAGTTTGAAGGTTTTGAAATTTAAGTATGATGGTGGGAGTGGGAATAAGATAGGAACTCTGGACACTTTGTGAACCAGCAGTAGTGAATGGAAGCTAGTTCTCCTTACGCTATGTGGGGAACCTGTCCACAGGTATTGACAGCTAAATATAGCTTCTTCTACACTTGCATAAAAGTCAGATTTAATACAGCATGCTTCCCAAATATAGAGCTGGTGCAACAGAATGGCTAAGAGATTGAAGCAGCAATTCCATACACACATATCTGGATGCAAGTCCCAGTGAATTCAATAGGTTTACTTCTGAGTTGGTATCTATGGGATTGTTTTGTAAGTGATCTACAAACCTGGTTCAAATCTTAACTCTACCCAGAATTCACTCAGTGGATTTAGGCAACTCGTTCTTTCCTAGCTACAACTTCGAAAATCACACACACTTTTCCATCTGCAATACTGAGATAATAATACTGATCTATCTTCAGGGGTCCTGTAAAGATTACGATAACATAATTACATGAAAATTCCTTTCTCTCTAAAGTACTATATAAATGGATAATAATTATAGTTGCTGTATGGATTGGCAAAAGCAGAACAGATTTCAATCCAATATCAAAACATGTAAGAGCTTGAAAAAGACATGAAAGATCTATACTTCTACAATAAAGCTGCAGTCATGTAAGGATGAAACGATGCAATCCTGCAAATGCAAATAAGCTAGTCAAAGTAAAAGATGGAGTTTTATATTTCCTATTAAATATGTGTAGCCCCAAACTTACAATACACTATAGGTGCTATTTATCTTGTTTTAATGTACATACTCCATCAACTAACTTTTGATTTTAAATCATGAATTGAGTGAACTATTCTTTTATTTATTACAAGAGAATATGGAGAGAAAACAACTGATGTAGAAAGGACTATTTGTCATGCGTATGGCAATCCAACATATTTGATATATAGGTATATATACCTGAAGGCAGAGAGAGAGAGAGAGAGAGAGAGAGAGAGAGAGAGAGAGAGAGAGAGATTGTTAGACTGTTCGCAAAGTTCTTTGTATTTTTAAAATATACTTTGTACTTTCCCTAGTGGATCCTGGAGTAAAAATAATCCATAAATCCATACACATATAAACCATGTTTTAATGTTCTTTTCGAAGATGGTTTCTTTCCTCTGATAAAAAAAAATAAATACAGGAAAAAGAATCAGGGTGCAGTCATGGACTCACTTGCCTGGGAGTAAGCCTCATTCAGCTCAGTGGGACTTACTTCTGAGTAGACATGCATGGGCCTGTGCTGCCAGTTTCTTAAACTGAGAATATTTGCATTAAATGGAGACTATATAGTTAACAGTTATAAATCATAGAGATATGACCTTTGTATAAACTGCCAGGGTATGTGTGGAATTTCTTGTCCCCCTGTGCAACCATTCTCCATCAATTAATGAGAAAATAAATTATATGAGAAAATTATTGAATGTTAGAGAACAATCCAGTGAAATTGTCTTTGGTGGGATGCAGGGTTCCTGTTAGGCTTCTATTACTTTGGAAGTGGCAAAGTGTGTCTTTGAGTATCCTTCCTTTCATCCTACAAATAATCTCTCCATTGGTCTGGACTATGCAGCCTTCCTGGGTGCCCACGCTTCATGAAATCTTCTAGGTTGGAGAGTAAGTGAAGTCTTTTAACTTTTAAATAAATCAGTTCAGTTAGTCATTAATCACCCTCTTCATTCCAATGCTTCAATTAAAATCCAGAGGAAACATCATGAGGTGTCTCTTCCCATGGGACTTTTTCAGCTCAGGAAGCAACAGGAACCCGGGGAGGCTGCAGGGTGCTGGACAGAGTTCAGTGGGAAGCATCACACACACTCATGACCACCTCCCCATGATAAAGTAAGCCCAAGCCCAATCCCACCTCCACCAAAAACATAAAGTTCTTAAGAGTCCTGAAAGTGAAAGCAGAAAAACAGAAACTGCTTTCACAGTTGAAGAGAAGTTTTGATTAATTGGAGGCCTGTTTTTGGCACAGCACACTCAGTTTTGAACCTTGGAAATCCTCCTGCTTCAGAAGAGTAATGGATAACTTACGGCAGGTGTGGGCAACCTGTGGTTCTCCTTATGTTACTGTACTACAATTCTAATAATCCCTGACCATTGGCTATGCTAACTGGGGCTGGTGGAAGTTGGAGTTCCACAACTCAGGGCCATAGGTTTCTCACATGTGACTTACAAAATTGCCTCTTCTCCCTTCTGGCAAGACTCCTGTGTTTTTTAACAAATAAATGAAAGGTAAATGTTAAGCAATGTTAAAAAATTCACCAGTATAATGTCGGCTTCCCATGCAGCTGTTAATAAGAGGCAGGGGGAAAATAGTAGCCCTAAACATCTTTATATTGCAGACCATATAAACAAAGCACGGCCATTATCTTTAGTAGCAATGTTATTTAAAAATACTTTTTAAAAAATCTGTAGATGATGAGTTCCTTATTACAGAACTATGCTGCTGTTCTTGCACAGCGTCACACATCAAATAGGACCTTTGACTACAGTTAAGTTTCAAGCTGAACAGCCAGCTCAGTTAAGAAAACAGAACAATTTGCTGCAATCAAACGTAGAATAGCAAGAGACCTTCCAAGTAAAGGAACATGCAGATTCTGCTACCCTTACCCTTACCCTCTGTGACAAAGTGCAGCTATTTATGTGAAACACACTCAATAATGTGTTCCAGACATTCCCTAAGGGAGGGTAGAATAGTAGGTAAACTGGGATCTACTGGGTAATCAATGGTTGATTTGCAGTAGACTAGCAAGGAATTCTGAAGTCCAACTTTTAACAAAATACTTCTCCCTACCCCACCCCTCTCTCTGTGTGATCACTGGTCCATCTAGCTCAGCGTTGTCTACACTGACTGGCAGAAGCCCTCTAGGACAGAAGTTTTTCCCTGCCCCACCTGCAGATGCCATGTATTGTTCTCCCATGTGCTATTGTTAGATTCTCTGGTCTGTAGTACCTTAGATGTAGATTTGTATGTGCATAGCTCATGGGCTCCAGTAGGTAATTCGCCCCCCAACCACCTTGCCACTATTTTTCACCTACCTGTTATTCAGCTACAATATTTGAAACTGGGTAGGATTAGTAGACCCTTAGGAAGCTGCCTTATAATGACTTAAAGCATCAGTGCATGTGGCTCTGTGATGGCAACACAGACTTGTAGCAACTCTCCAGAGTTTTGATTCCCTCAGTGTTAGGGAATCTCTGGGTTTCTGTATCTGCATGCACAGCAACCCTTAATAAGGCTTCTTGCAATATGCACTCCCAAGGGACGTGGGTGGCACTGTGGGTTAAACCACAGAGCTGAGGACTTGTCGATCAGAAGGTTGGCAGTTCGAATCCCTGCGACGGGGTGAGCTCCCGTTGCTCAGTCCCTGCTCCTGCCAACCAGTTTGAAAGCACACAGTGCAAGTAGATAAATAGGTACCGCTCTGACGGGAAGGTAAGCGGCGTTTCTGTGCGCTGCTCTGGTTCACCAGAAGCGGCTTAGTCATGCTGGCCACATGACCTGGAAGCTGTATGCTGGCTCCCTCAGCCAATAAAGTGAGATGAGCGCCACAACCCCAGAGTTGGCCATGACTGGACCTAATGGTCAGGGGTCCCTTTACCCTTTACCTTTAATATGCACTCCATTGTAGGAACTGACACTTTGCTAATTTGCAAGAACAACTAAGAACATTGCAAATGGGTAGCAGGTCTGAAGATCCCGGTTTCAGAATAAGCAAACTATTTTGTATGAGATCGGATGTAAAGGTCCAGGAGTTAGATGTTCAAGTATGATTCAGCAGTTGCAATCTTTAAGTGCAACCTTTTTGTGTCCCATCTATAACTTTAACAAGGTCACAAATAGCTTATTGAATTAAAAGCAGGCCCAAATTGAAGGGGCGAGGAGCAAGGGCAGGTATCCTAGCAGGACAGGCTAGGGAGTCGGCAAAACAGCATCCTACACGGGAGAGAGGAACACTGTGGCCACATCACACGACTGGGTTCCACTTATTTGAATAGGTGGCTGGAACCAGGCCGCAGACTGACTTATCATTATGAGGTGATTGAAGGTGGTATGTCTCTTTTCCTTTCCATTAAACATTTATCAGCCTACTGCAGCCTCCCTGGCTGCTCACATTTCCTGGTCTGGAATAGCATGCAGAGAAGAATTGCCTAGTGATATTTTTTTCCCCTTGTGTGCATTAAATAGGGGGCAGGAGACTGGTTACCAGGATTGATGTGCTCATTGGTTTTCTTTCTAAGCAATGCCCTTAGGTTTACCTTTATTTTTTATTTTTTTTTAAATTGAATAATCAGACACCAACTTTAAATAAATTAATAAAACAAATACTTGTCAGGTGCATGGTAAACCCTGTAAGCTGAGGACATCTTGGGGTTTTCAGAATGTGTAGGCACCCAAGATGATTGCAAAATGCAAATCACCAGATAGAGTATTTAAGGAAGGAAGGATCCAGAAATAAATTCTCAGCCTACTTAAAAGCAAATGCAACAAAAGCCCTAACCCCCATCCCATCCGTGAGAATTTCACTGACATTTTCTCTTCCCCTTTTTTCATCTTCAAATGCAATTTCTTTTCTCCTTTGATGGATGGAGATGAATGGTGAAAAGAATGTAAATACATTCTCTGCACAGTATGCTTTGAATTGCAACTGTTTTCCTTGTGTATCCATGCTTTTTTCATAGGCGAGTATAAAATATGGTGAACTGGAGCCCATTTCAAGGGTTGAAGCTCAGTTGTTGCCTCCTAACCTCCCCTGCAATTTCAGCCTCCTGCTTTTCTAGCTAGTCGGCTGGATAAGTGATGGCGCCTGGGAACCTCAGGGACCTGGGTTAACAAGTTTAAACTTGAGCCTATACATTTTGAGCACATGAAAGGGCACATGAGAACAATAAATGTATCATTAGAATCCATCCAGCTAATGACAGGATTTCTTTTTGCACTCCTCCTTGCCAATGTGATTACAGAAGTTCACTAAGAGCCGAAATAAAGCCCTTTCCTTCCAAGATACATTTGTATGGCTTGACAAGTAGAATTGTTTTCATAATATTGGTAGTAACTACGACCCTAACACCAAACTCGACTGATGAGAAAGTTTAATCTATTGTAGTGCTCCATTTTTTCTCCTCCTCAGATCTCAGAAGGTCCCCTATGTGTCAAGTTGAGCAGTTTGAGGCATGTCATTGGCTTGATAACAATAATAAAGCACTTAGATGTATCTATTTCCATGACCAAGTTAAAGCCCTTGCATATTTTGCATAACTGGCTTCATGAGTGGATTGTTGTAAAGCACCCAGTGTGGGACTTTCATTGAGATTAGCTGAGAGGCTACAGCTGGTGCAGAATGCTTCAGTCAGCTTGTTGGACAGAGCACCTGGATGTGAACACCTGTGATGAAGGAATTATACTGATTGCCAATTGGCTTCCAGGCCATGCTCAAGATATTGCTACTAACATACAGAGTCTTGAACAACTCAGGACTAGGTGGCAAGTGCATTTGCACTGTTCAAACTTTGTTGCTGCCTTACATCACCTCCTGGACCTCCCAGGAAGAAGAAGAAGAGGAGGAGGAGGAGGAGGAGGAGGAGGAGGAGGAGGAGGAGTTTGGATTTGATATCCTGCCTTATCACTACCGTATGGAGTTCAAAGCAGCTAACAATCGCTTTTCCCTTCCTCCCCCACAACAAATATTGTGTGAGGTGAGTGAGGCTGAGAGACTTCAGAGAAGTGTGACTAGCCCAAGGTCACCCAGCAGCTGCATGTGAAGGAGCGGGGAATCGAACCAGGTTCACCAGACTAAGAGTCTACCGCTCTTAAACCACTACACCACACAGGAAACAGCAGCAACCAGAGGTCAGGTCAACACCACCTCCCAACCATTTTATCCACTACTGCTCTGCCCCTACGGAATCAGATCATCAATGTCAGTGCCATCATACACAGGTTTTGGTTATTACAGTAGTCTTGAGTGTCATCTTCCATATGCATGGCAGTGATGTGAGATGTTGTGGAGAGGCAGATCCACTGATTCCCTCATAATCTGTATGAAGGGATGCGGGTGGTGCTGTGGTCTAAACCACTGAGCCTCTTGGGCTTGCCGATCAGAAGGTTGGTGGTTCGAATCCCAGTGACAGGGTGAGCTGCCGTTGCTCGGTCCCAGGTCCTGCCAACCTAGCAGTTCGAAAACACACCAGTGCAAGTAGATAAATAGGTACCACTGTGGTGGGAAGCTAAACGGCATTTCTGTGCACTCTGGTTTCCGTCACAGTGTTCTGTTGCACCAGAAACTATCTAGTCATGCTGGCCACAAGACCCAGAAAGCTGTCTGTGAACAACACTGGCTCCCTGGCAACCTGAAAGTGAGATGAGCACCAGAACCCCATAGTCGTCTTTGACTGGACTTAAACATCCAAGGGTCATTTACCTTTCTACCTTTTTTAATCAGTATGGAAATTTGTTTCTGAAATACCCATGACTATCCAAAGGAATTCCAGGAGAATTTCCCATAGTGTAAACAGCAATTCCTTCTAAGCTTGTGTATAGATATATAAAACAAGGCAAAAAAATAATTAACGGGTTCAAAGACAATCAGTTTTCATGGTTATCGTGATGATTATATTATTCATATCTGATAAAAACCAAGTACCTCCTATAATAAAACCAGACGGTTGTAGATCTAGGAGAAGGAAGAAAAGATCATCTTTCATCCTTCATTGGGAAGCTTAGTGGAATAACATGGACTGGTTCCCTCCCCACACTAGGCAGCTCTTGTAAGCACCACAATGGAGACAAAACACAGAATGAAATGGAGCCAAGTGCCTGAATCCCCTTGTGGTCATTTAGCAGTGTTTAGGCTGCAGAGGAGATGGCCTGCTGGCATTCCCACAGGAATGATGGAAACTTTTGCACTGCTTCAAACTTACTGCATTGCCTGCAAGCATCAATATATATATAAAAAACAACCACTGTTGTTTCAAATAACACTAGTTTTTCTTGGCTATTCTTTTTAAAAAGTGTTCTTTGCTTCTCTTCTGTTCTTGTCACATGTTAGGCTTTTCCCATGTCACAGGAGTCCAGGAGATTAGAGAACCCGTTCGGAATAGATTATGACTTCAAGCATGCATAATACAATGTATCCATGACTTCTCTGGATCTGATGACCCCCTATATTCTGGTGAATGGTTTATTCTCAGTAGTAACCCTGGGCAGCATGAGTTCCAGGACTGGGCCCCCACCTCCTCCCACTTCTCTTCATTTCCCTCTGGGCCTAATCTGTGCAAATGTCCAGAGGAAGAGGAAAGGAAGGATACTTCTGCATCTCTTCAGAAGGTTGCCTGGAACTTTTGTTTTTTTCTTCAGTCCTTGGGCTGAAAAAGGTTCCACACACCTGTGTTACTCATGGTGAAATCAATGGATTTAATTTGTATCTGATCTTTTGAAACGTGATCTATATTCCATTAAGGCAAGACTGAGGTTAGACTTCTAAGAGTTGAAAGCCACACTTGTGATTCGAGGACCCGATCCCCGCTTGGGGAATAAAGACACGTGGACACAGAATGTAAGGTTAATGGGTAAGGTAAAGGCCACAACTTTATTGATTACAGCATGTGAGAAGGTATTGGCTTAGGCATTGGACCACGGAACATTAGACTCCACCCACTCGTAAAACATCAACAACACATTCCAATACCTAACCGCCAAATACCACGAAAGTTGTGACGGTTGCTACGAGGTAGGTGAAAAAAACCAAGAAGCCGGGCCAATTTAGCCAATTGGAAAAAATTCCTACCAGGCCCCCTGGTTAAACAGGGCGACCAACCAGAGGTCCATAGCAAAGTCTCAGGAACAGCTAATCTAAAGGGAGTGGAGGGTGGGAGACTCGAAGAAAATGTGTGTGCAATGGTGGGGATGGCTGGCGCGGCTGCATTTGAGCAGCAAGCCACACCCCCACTGAGCTTCCCTATTGGGTGCCCAACCAGGGAGGGGCGTGGCACACCAGCCGTGGAGTTGAAGCAGGGGGCAGAGTGCCCCCTGCATGACGCAGGAATCGTCTCCCGATTACAACCCCTCCCCTCCTGGGAGGAGGAAAGGCTTTCTCTTGCTTTGTTTTGTATGCAGTCTTTTATTTTATTGTCCATCTGTTTTCTTCTATGTTCATCTAGGCTAACAGTCACTTATGAAATAGTGTCTTAAAAGAAGCGCAGGGCAGTGTTCTCAGTTGTTTGTAATAGGTGCTCTGGCAAGCTAGTTTTTGCAACAACAAACTGTCTTTCACAAATCTTTGACCTGACTTTTTTCTTTATGAGCTATGCTGAGACACAACAGACGGCTGTGCCTTGGTTGCATAACTATACTTAGGAAAATTAATCTTAATGTTCTTGCATTCATCCTTCATATATATTTTATATCAGTGTTTACTCAGACTGAAGTGCTGTCTTGGGACAAAGCATTGCAAGCTAACATAACCTGCACTTGCAATGGCGTAGCAGCAAAATTGTGGTGTGTTTTCTGTGAATAGAGTATTTTCAATGTCAGTAATCAGGATAAGCAACATGGACCAACCATAACTTCTCCGTGTCATTCTGTCAGAGATGAGTATATACACGACAAATTTTCACTGGCACTTTTAAAGATTTTGAAAGGGGGTGGTTGGATTCTGGCTTTGAATCACACCCTCAGTTTCTGTTTGTTTTTAGATTATTTGTGTGTGGGGGGGTTCCTAAATTATACTAAAGAAAAGATTAAAATCCCTCCTCTGTCCCCCCCTTTCAATTAGCCTTTCGAGCATACTATGCTGTTGTAACACCTGGCACTATTTATTTGAAGTGGAGGTTAAGGCAGGTTAAGAGAGAAAATTTGAAAACGTGAATGATGGTGATAGCTCTGAAGAGTGACAGATATCAGCCTCAAGGCTATCTTGCCTTGAGAGGATCCTCATTGAAAACCTGGCCTCCTTACAACTCTCCCCCCTCCTTTGTACTTATCAGCAGTTATTAGGACATCAATGTGCTATTTTCTCCTGTGCATGTATAAGGATATCTAGCCAAACCAGTGCACAGAGGCCTTTATGAACTTCCACTGAATTACTGTATTTAAAGAATATTGCTTGACACCTGAGCTTAGTTCAAGCTGGGTTTTTTTTTAAAAAAAAAAAAACAACAACAACAATATGCAGAACATCAGCTGATTCCTGTTTAGGCAATTGCAATGCGTTGAATGTGGGACCGCCTTTGGAAATGGTCTGGAAGTTAGACACAAACATGGCATAAGGTTATGCGTGGCTGGCTGCCTTGACCACATCACAACTGTGCACTGTCTGTCACTGATCCCCAATTCAATACAGTGGTACCTTGGGTTAAGTACTTAATTCGTTCTGGAGGTCCGTTCTTAACCTGAAACTGTTCTTAACCTGAAGCACCACTTTAGCTAATGAGGCCTCCTGCTGTCGCTGCGCCGCCGGAGCATGATTTCTGTTCTCATCCTGAAGCAAAGTTCTTAACCCGAAGTAATATTTCTGGGTTAGCGGAGTCTGTAACCTGAAGCGTATGTAATCTGAAGCGCATGTAACCTGAGGTACCACTGTAGTTGGTTTAATCTTTAAAGCCCTACATTGTTTGGCACCAGGTTTCCTGAAACACCACCTCTGAGAACGCATACTATACCACTGGAAAGCAGTGTCAATAAGGCCTCAGCCATGGAATGTGAGGGGACTCTGTGCTTTAAAAATGGCTGGTATGTGGCACGTTGAAGAGCCTGGTGTCAGTCAAAACGCTTCCTGAGATTCATATGCTGAGAGGCTTTCATTTTCTGTCGAAGGAAACAAGATAGAGGTTCCTGATAGAGGCAAGCTGTTCCTTTGACAGTCTGTAGGGCCCTGACATTTGCCACAATACAATCACTCACTGTACCTGCTTCATCCACATATACAGCATTTGATGAACTCGCAGGGTTACTGAAGGCCACCAAATATGCTATTCCACTGACAGTTTTCAAAACTCATATTGATAGGCTTTAGTGATGTGTGGATCACAGGCTTTATTTATCAATGGGGACCACATGTTGTGGGACTCTAGCTCTATATTTCCTCATTTCAGACAGCTGATGAATGATGCACTCCTTGGCTAGAAATATTACATGGGCATTGACTCTGTAGTATTCACTTAAAGCTGCAAACTTGTATGGAAGCCAAGGTCACACTTTTATCTTTCCCTGACAGAAGTCTTTGAGGGGTGATTCAATGGCTCTTCAGTGGTCAATGGCTTCAATAGCACTTCACTAGTGTAAACTTTTTGGAATGCTAAGTGTAATGACTTGACACCTCATTTTATTGTTCATGTGAGGATGCCCTGGGGAGACTGCACATTTCTCCAGATCAAATAGCAAATGAGGAAAGAACTACTTGTCATCACTTCTGATAATTTTCTGAGTCTTGACTGTAAAATTGCAGTACAGTTGCTCATGGACACCAGATGAGATTGAATAAACTCTATGTGAAGAGGACTGAAGGATTCACTAAGGAGATGGTGAATCACTTATGCCTGGCTAAGTGATAATGAAGCTATTTATACAAGAAATGGAAATGGAAATGTGATTGCTGAGTATACTTAACGAATGAAACATGACCAAAGGGGCCTGAACCTCTGACCGCAGTGCTGTATACCTTCCTTCCTTCCTTCCTTCCTTCCTTCCTTCCTTCCTTCCTTTCTTTCTTTCAGAAAAATCTGCTTTAGAAATTTTGAGAACACTAAATTCAGAATTCTACCTCACAAAATAGTAACTTGATAGGAGGAAGTGTTCATTTTGAACTACGTAATAATTAATAAATTATTACATATTTAGAAGAGAGAACTGAAGCAAAAAGATAAGAGATGAATCAATGTAAACACAAATTGACATAGAAATCTATTTGAAATAGAATTGATCTTACAATGACTTTCTAATTGTTTCAAAGATGACTTGTTCCAATAGCGTTCATGCGGAAGTGTATGGTTTCTTTTTATTACCCTAACAGTTTGCTTTTATATTTAGTGAAAGTTAAACAGAAAGGAAAGAGTTGTGGAAGTGTGTGCTTATCTATTTATATATCTGTATCTAAAGCTATGTACCTACATTTATCCAGTGCTTTTTTCTGGGGGCACGCAGGGGTACGCATACCCCTAAATATTTTGTGAATCTAAGTTTGGCCTCATTGAGGGGCATTATTCCAATATGAGTAGGGAAATGAGAGTACCCCTAAATATATATTTTTTTTCGAAAAAAGCATTGCATTTATCTATCTATATGGCAATTTGTATCTGGGTTACTCTAGACTCTAGAGGTCAAAAAACAGTATTTTTCCTGCGATTAGACTTCTAGAACGTATTTGTTGACTTGCAAATTTTGTCCACTCCATCCATCTCTCTCTCTCTCTCTCTCTCTCTCTCTCTCTCTCTCTCTCTCTCTCTGTCTGTCTTTCTTGTAAGGATAACTACCCTTATGGTCTTTCATTTTAATGTATTGTGATGCTGCCGTACATGAAGCAGTCTGCATTAGAGCTCATTCAGCTAATGATTTCCGAGTCATTTTGAGGGATTTTAAAACACAGACTACAACCCATATTAGAGCCATGCTCCTGTTAATCTTAAACAAGAGAACAGAAACACTGATGTTCCAAAGAGTGTGGTACATACTGCATTAAACAGAAGCATTTGATCTTACAAGGAAGTACAATCTCAAAATTATGGTCTCTAATTATATTTAATATTTCCTTTGTTCTGACAGTATAAATCTTTGTTGGTGTGCCCTGGGGTGTATTACATGCAACATTCCAATGCAATTAGGAGGGGAAATTGTATATTTTGATAAATAAATAAATAAATAAATACAAATTACCGCATTTTTCGCTCTGTAAGATGCACCAGACCACAAGACGCACCTAGTTTTTAGAGGAGGAAAACAAGAAAAAAAATATTCTGAATCTCAGAAGCCAGAACAGCAAGAGGGATCGCTAGCAGTGAAAGCAGCGATCCCTCTTGCTGTTCTGGCTTCTGGGATAGCTGTGCAGCTGCATTTGCTTCATAAGATGCACACACATTTCCCCTTACTTTTTAGGAGGGAAAAAGTGAGTCTTATAGAGCAAAAAATACGGTATGTAATATTCTGCCATCAAGTCTGGAAACTTCAGAATCTTAGCTGCATCATGTTTAAAAGGTATTGCAACATTATTTTCAAAGCACTAGTTCAGAACTTCTAAAGTGCCTCTTAAGGGGAAAGATTCTGGGACCATCTTTATAAAAACACACACACCTCATTTCGTTGTTTTCCCCCCTAGAAGATATAAACCAGGAATTGCAAGCATCTGAAGGTAGTGCATAATACCAAATTGTTGTCACTAAAAGGAAAGGAATCTCACAATTACAGATTCAAATTTGACTGATGTTATGCTGTTTCTCATTATGAACTCCAGTAAGGTGGGAGGAGACAGGGTTGCAAATGGATTTTTTTCTGAAAACAATTATCATTGAAATGGGTGCTAAACTTCTACTACATTCTTTTAGTTTTCACGCCCTATTTCAATCAATTACTCACAGTATTGCTGGTGGGGTGGAGTGGACTGAAAACATACTCCAACAATGGCATTACCAAACCTTACCTGTATGGGGCCGGAGTATGGTGCCTTTTTGGAGTTGCCATCATCATCCAATTCACAATTCTCACATGGGTAGATTCTGCATAGAGGCACCAGTTTCCACAACTGCCAAGTTATGACTTATCCAGCAGCTCCACATATTTTTGTGAGTGATCGACCTGAGATTTCTGACTTTCTGAATTGGGCAGTAATTGACCATGTATGCTGGACTCATGGGTCAGCTCTGCAAAGATTATTTAACAAAGCAAAGTTATTCATTGCTTTTGATCTGTGCCAATACTGCATGCAGTCACTACTAACTTCTTTTCTTGCTGCTTTGCTTATTAAAACGGATTCTCTATCGCAGAGCACTGTTTGTAGGCTTTTTATCCCTTTTGTTAATAAACCAGTCTTTCTTCCACAGTTCCTCAGTTCCTTTATGTGCTGCCATGTTGGTAGGTTTTTATTGACTCCCTTTCTTTTAGAAAAAAAAAACCCACTTTGCAAATAAAAAGAAAACGTGTGTTTTTGCAGTTAATATCATAGGGCAGCAAAAAGGGAGCATGGCAAAAACCTTGGGTCATCACTTGCATTAGTGTCATAATTCTCATCTGTGGAACAATCCCATTTAGCAAATATATTCCCTTGGTGACAGGATGCCTGGATAATAAATATGTCACATCAGCACACAGCATTTAGCTCTGCTCTATGTCTCTGCTTCATTTTTGCTTATTCAAATGTTTAATGTTCGTAATCTGCAACCTTCCGAGGTCAATGGAGGTATAGAGAAATATTCAGCAATTCTGTGTTGTTGTTCTCAAGAAGTACTGAAACAAAAGCCTTTCAAATGACCAATAACCCTCCGAGTTTCTTCTCATTTCGAGCAATGGAAGGGCAGGCACTGTGCTGATGAAATGATATTGCAGATTGCCCTTGGATATATTTACTTCGGCTTTGGTGTCCTAGAAGGTCATTCATTTACAGGCACCAGATAACAGTAAGACATTTAACTGTAGTACCTAAATACTGGGCAACAAAATATCTTCTGAACTTTTTTAAAAAACAAGCTCTGCTAGATCAGAAGAAGGATCTGTTTTCTAGCATCGCTAGCCAGAATCTCTTGAGAAGCCCATTTTGGGGCAACAAAACTTCCCATAAACTGTTAGACAGAGGGTTGTTGTTTTGCTCTTGGAGCTTCCATGATTTAGCTGTCATGGCTGATAACCATTGCTAGACAGTTCCTACAATAAGCATTTTATCATCCTTTCAAAGACATCTAAGTCATCATCATATCTTGTAGCAGCAAATTCTAAGTTCCATTTTTTTAATAATAAAATATCACAAATTCCATGGTGTGCAACATAGAGTTCCCAAGAAGTTGAGTAGATGTTCAAAAAAAGGTGCTTCCTTTTTCTTTCCTGAATCTACTGCCAATCAGTTTCTGTGATCCCAAGTTCAGCTGTTCCTACTGTTGTCTTATCTGCCTTCCCTCCCATAGGAGCCCAGGCTGACTGGCAATAACCATAAAAAATGTTTAATAGCAGTATCAACAATAAGACACAATAAATCAGACAGTAATATCTGGACACTTGAACCCCACTCCAGCTATGTACCAAAGGCTTGAACAAACAAACAAACAATTGCTGTCTGAAAGCAGCTTAGAGAATATTGCTGAATTTCCACAACTGGTGATGCATCACCACCCCCTTTTAGATGATCATGAGCGGGGTCTCTCCTGCCGCTGTCAGAACCAAAGTTGGTAGGTACCAGGGAAGGCATTCCTTTAAGTCTCAAACCACTCAGAGTTTTGCATGCAAGTACCAACACACTGAATTGTGTCCTGTAGCTTTCAGGTACCTAGTGCAGTATGATGAGGATTGATAGCACATGATCCTGTCTTATTGCTAATAATAATAATAATAATAATAATAATAATAATAATAATAATAATAATTTTATTATTATTTATCCCCAGCCCACTCTGGGCGGCTCCCAAAAAAATATTTAAACTACAATAAAGCATCAAACATTAAAAACTTACCTAAACAGGGCTGCCTTCAGATGTCTTCTAAAAGTTAGTTGGTTGCTTATTTCCTTGACATCTGATGGGAGGGCATTCCACAGGGCGGGCGCCACTACTGAGAAGGCCCTCTGCCTGGTTCCCTGTAACATCACTTCTTGCAGTAAGGGAACCGCCAGAAGGCCCTCGGCGCTGGACCTCAGTGTCCGGGTTGAACGAAGGGGGTGGAGACGCTCCTTCAGGTATACTGGGCTGAGGTCGTTTAGGGCTTTAAAGGTCAACACCAACACTTTGAATTGTGCTCGGAAATGTACTGGAAGCCAATGTAGGTCTTTCAGGACCAGTGTTATGTGGTCTCTGCGGCCACTCCCAGTCACCAGTCTAGCTGCCACATTCTGGATTAATTGTAGTTTCCGGGTCACCTTCAAATGTAGCCCCATGTAGTGCACATTGCAGTAGTCCAAGTGGGAGATAACTAGATGGTAGTAGGCTTGTAGTAGTGCAAATCAGGAAGGTATCAGAGCTTGCATCACTATAGTCAGGTTGTTCCAGTCTAGAGACAGTTATAGGTGATGAACCAGTGCTCTTTGTCACTTAGGCGCTTTTCAAGCTTTCAGGGTTTCTTGAACTACCGTTTTTTATAATGTCTGAACTGATCAGAGTCTGGTTTACCATTCTGGTTTGGATGAAGCCTTAAACGAAGACTCATGTGATGTCCCAATGGGAGAAACTGATGCTTAAGAAACTGATGTGCAAGAAGTTGGGGATGAGAGGGGATGAAGAAAGGAAAGAGGTGACAATGAAATAATATGTAGACCTGATAAATCATGCTTTATATGAACAGGATTGTTACAACTGAATACTTGTGGGACTCTTCCACCAAGTTTTTGACATGCCCATTATATCGGTGTTCTCTTTTAGTGCCATGCTTTTCAACTACTCCATATTTGCTATGAGCTTCTCAAGTTAGCATGCCTCTGAAATTATCCCTTGGATGTGCAGTTCTTTTCCTACAACTATTTGGATCCTTTAAACAGCAGTCACTTGTTTCTGCCAAGTTCTGCCCATTTTGTACATTTATGGCTGAGATGTCCCGGACTGGATGCTTTCCATCTCAAGACAGGTTCAAAGCTGTTCTGCATTCTTTTTTTATATTACACACCTGCGGTCTGGTTCCATTGTAATTCGAGTGAAGCCAGTATCTTTTGTTTTGGGTGAGCTGGTCCCAAAATGCTTCCCAAGGGCTGTCAACCCTTCCTTTCAACGCTACTGTTTCACATTTAGACTCTGGAGCTCTGCCAGCCAATTCCATGCAGAGCACTCCTGAAAAGCATAGCTTGGAGACCCTGGCATTATCCTATCTAGCAACTGAAATTGGGCATCTAGGACATCCGGAAGATTTCTTGATGGTGCTGGTGTGTATCCAGATCTCTACACTATCTAGCAGTCCATCACAATAGCTTGCCAAGGTGCAATGCCCACAAGCTTTGTGCAAATCATCCTGGGATCAACACATAGCAGGCAAGTCACAATGCGACCACCACAGCTATCTCTATGCTCTTAATCCCTGAATCTCCTGCTACCATTGAAGATGAAACTGTTATTGTTAGAAAACCACTTATTCAAGCCATTGCAAGTGGCGGCGTTATACAGTATTACCAAACTTGTTTTGCAATGTCGGTTTGAAGGGCAATTGTAAACTATAATTTGCTGGTCCAGATGTGGTTTACCATCAACTAGGAAGGAAGGAAACAAATTAGAGTGTGGTGGGAGTCAGGAGGAAATCTTGCTTGTGTCATGGCAAACTGTGGTTCAGCGCTGCATGTGCGCCAAGTAAGTCGCTGTGTCATGGTGGGGCAGAGAATGGAAGCAAGCAGAGGTGAGAGACAAGAGAAGGACTCATGTTCTGCTCACACAGCACCTAGTGGTGCGGGAGCTCTGAGAGAATTCATTCAGAGACTTGCTGTGGTGGCATTGGACTCCACTACACAGCTGCAAATAAAACGTTTTAAGTACAATATACAATGTGACACTAGATCGCAATGGTGAGCCTTATGGAAAATTCTATGTATTTTTAAAAACGCTCTTTAAAAAAAGCATTTTCAGAATGTTTTTTTATATGTGTGTAGATTTCACCATTGGCTCTTCCAAGCGGCTCTTCCAAGTAGTAAATGTGAAGGGCACTGGAATTGGAGTTAACTGGTGGAAGGTTTTTCTATAAGAGAGTGGCTTTGAAAGTTTACATGTTGCATCAGATGCAGATGTGCACATGTGACACAGCTCACAATACACATCCCCAAGTCAGTGGTGTGGTAGGGAAGGAACACATGGGTGAGTAGCTGCAGGATTTTTTTCAGAGCAGGAACAATGATGTCATGCAGAGTGCCAATTTGAATAAAATATTTGGAGGCCTAGATAAGCCCCACCCCACACAATCAATCACATAACACCTGTACACACCATTTGAATGGCAAAGCCCATCAACCGGGGGGGGGGTGCTTAAATATTTTAATGGGGGGGGGAAGGACCTCATCCTCCCAGGAGTTGGCTCCTATGATGTCATGTGCTGCTCTGAGAAGAGAATGAGGTGATAACAAGGCTTTTAAGTTTGCTTGTGACAGGTTAATATGGAGAAAGTCAGAGAATGAGGAAAATAATACAGTGAAGGTTGGATATTACATTTGTGTTTGTTGATGGGGTTCCTACTTCATGCCAACAGTTTCAATGTTAACAGATCTTTGAAAGAGTGTGTGCATTTCTATTTAAAAACGAAAGGTTCCACTTCACCTGCCAGAAGATCTTTTGTTAAAATTCGTTGTGTTTTACAGGTTTAACCTATTTCTCCAGAAGTAAGCACCGCTGGATTCATTGGCAGTCATGCTGATACTAAACACGTCCATAGTATGCTACATGTGTGTGGATGTGCATTAGGGCTGTGCACAGGTACCCCGTTCCAATTTGTGGGCCAAAATTGTAAATCCAGATAAGACCCAGGTCTGAATCTGGTGCACATCCTGGAAATAGCAAACCTCCAGTTTCAGTGCTCGAGTTGTGCTGAAAGGTTCTGTGCATTTCACAACCATTCTCCAACTTATGAGAAAATAAATTGGATTCGAAGACTATGAAAGGGGAGAGAATGAGAGAAATTCTCAAACTTTTGCTGAGCTTGCCTTATTCCACAAACCATAAAAAAACCCATAAGATCCTCAGCTGGTCTTTCCTGTAAGCCTAGGAAGGTAAGGATGTTGCTTGCTGACAGTGCTTGACAGCTGCTCCTTAAAAATAAAAAAATAAAAGTGGTCTTGTTGCATTTCAAGAAATCAGTGCAGAAATGTTTTTCAAGGTACAAGGAATGTCTTTTTAAAAAAGACCAGTGGCTTCACAAACCATGAGTGTTTGGTAGCCAGCCTTCCTAGTTTCACTTAAACCTCAGGAGAAGATATCATGTGGTAACTTCTCCCTTGGGGCTTTTTCAGTCTGGCAATTACAGGAGGTGCAGAGAGGCAGAAGAACACTGGAGGAGGGCTTAATTGTGGGGAGGAGCACATACTCCTCTCAGTCGCCTCATAATGGTAAGGTAAATTCAGCCCCACAACCACCAAAATCCTAAGGCACTTTGAAAATAAGGAAGGGAAATGGAAGTGTTTTTTGCAAGTAACTTCTCTCATGGGGCTTTTTTCAGATCAAGAAGCATAAGCAGCTGACAAAGGCTACGGAACAGTGGAGAAATATTTTATGGAAGAAAACCAAACACACTGTCCACAGCCACTTCACCACAATAAGAGGAGCTCAACCCCACATCCACCAAAACTAAAATAAATTCTGAAGTTGTCTGACAAAGAGGCAGAACAATGGATGTTTCTTTTGCAGAGGAAGAAAGTGTTTCAAGAAAGAGGTTACAAGGGCAGGGATTTAGATTTTTGCAGTTAGATTTCCTGCGTTCCTGTAGCTTTCCACACTTCAGTGTTACCAGAAAGCAGTTCTACATATGCCTTTTCTGTCGTTTTCTAGGATTTTTGTTTTCATCCAGGTTTATTTTAAATGCTTTCTCTTTACAAGATGTGATTTAGGCTCTTGCACCCAGTGAAGTTATATATCTGCTGCAGTTGATGAAAAGGACCTTGAAAAGAATTATAGGTGTCAGGCGATGTGGAAGCCAAGAAAGCTGTTTTAATAAGGTGAGTCAGTAGTAACAGCTGGCTCAGAAGCCAATTTTTCTAGTCCCTATTTGGCAAACTATATTTCTCTAATGGCCGATTTCCCAAACCTGAGTGTCAGCCAGCTGAGTAGTTTAAGTTCAAACTGCGAGCCCATCCATTTCCAGATAGTAATGTCTCTCTCGTTTTTTATTTGTTTAATGGTTGCTTAGATGACCTTGTCCAGTCTCTTCAAACCATTTCAGATGATCTGTAGTTTGTTAGTCAGGTGGATAATAAAAAGCTGCAAGTATTAAATTTACTTGTTTGGAAATTCAAGACCACCATTTGTAAGGTGCCAGGCAAATTTCTGGAAGTGCGATTGATGAGGCCTGCAAAATTACACTTTGGTTGTGCATAAAGATTTGTACAGCCACATGATGGTTTCTTGTTATTTTCAGCCTTGGGACAATCTTTAGGTGGTTGTACAAGGCTTGTTTGGGTGATATGGGACATTTGTTTTGGAAGCAGAGCTGAAAATTCCCCCTACATGCACAAAATTTGGAATAATAATAATAATAATAATAATAATAATAATAATAATAATAATTTTATTGTTTATATCCCGCCCATCTGGCCGGACCTCCCCAGCCACTCTGGGCAGCTTCTAACAGGATATTAAATACACAATAAAACACCAAACATTAAAGGCGTCCCTAAATAGGGCTGCCTTCAGATGTCTTCTAAAAGTCAGATAGTTGTTAATTTCCTTGACATCCGATGGGAGGGCATTCCACAGGATAGGCGCCACTACCGAAAATGCCCTCTGCCAGGTTCCCTGTAACCTCACTTCTCACAGTGAGGGAACCGCCAAAAGGCCCTCAGCGCTGGACCTTAGTTTCCAGGCTGAACAATGGGTGTGAAGACGCACCTTCAGGTATACTGGGCTGAGGCTGTTTAAGGGCTTTAAAGGTCAGCTCTTTCTTTGAATTAGCACGTTGGTTTAAAATTAGTGCTGTGGAAAAAAATTCTCCTCCATATTTTAAACCATTATCTTACAATTCATGAGGAAAACATTGCATTCAAAAATTACTAAAAGAAAGAGAACATTTTGAAGAAATTGTTATGGGTACAGCTCTTTGTTTCCTTACTTTCAAGATGACCACGATATGCTTGCGAGTGTCCTTTCACTCTAGAAATCATCTATCGGTTGGTCTGCACTCTGCAGCCTTCCTGGGAGCCTGAAATTCTTGAAAATTCTGTGAAATCCACAGCTAGGTTTTGCTCTAAGATCAGAAGGCAAGGATGCTGTCTTACTGGCACCTAGACACCATTTGTTTGAATATTTGTGTGAAATCATTTTACTTTTAAAGAAATAAGTGAAGTTGAAGTTTCTTGATCTCTTGTTTTTCTTTCTTTGAGTATCTTTTCCCCATTTTGTATCCGTTTACTGAATTTGCAATAGAAAAAAGATTTTTTTTGGGGGGAGGGTATAATTACCTGATGTGATCCCTGTATACATTTTTTTAATAGTTGCCCAGTGTTTGTTCTTTGTTTGTATTTGTTTTTCCCCTCTTTATTATATGGTTGTTTTTTCTTACTTGGCCAAGTCAGTTATGCTTTTTATGTAATTGGTTTGATGTTTTACACCAAGTTATATCGAAAAAGGAAAAGGAAAGAAATTGGTGAAGAAAAATGGATTCAAGTTACAAGCAAGAAGATTTTGGCTAAACATCAGCAAGAATTATCTGATGTTTGGAGCAGTTCAGCAGTGAAACAGATTCCCTCAGAAGATGATAGGCTTTCCTTCCTTGAAGGTTTTTAAGCAGAGGTTGACTGGCCACCTGTCCTGGATGCTTTCATTGAGATTCCTGCATTGCAGAAGCTTAGACTCGATGACAATTCTATGATTAATACAGGAACAGAAATTCGCACTTCTATGAATTTTGTAATGTAATGTCCAGCCAAGTAACAAGTACTGAAATGCATGTATTAGTGAAAACAGTATACAAATTGCACAACATTAGGAAAAGCTGCTTTGAAAAAATGTTTATGTTAGAATAAATTTGCACTAAAATGCTGTGAATTTCGTGGAAACCTTTTTATAAAAAATAAACCATAACCTGAAGTGGAAATATGGAGAATTTAAGACTGGAAAAATGAGAAACTATGTGAAATGACGAACTATGTGAAATGACGAGCTAGGGAAATGACGAACCACAATTATGTTTCTTCCAGGCAATGTCTCCATGAAGTTTGGAGTTGCCTACTACATGTATGACCTCGTACCACACCAGGGACAGGTTTAGAAAGGTGAATGTGCAAAGGATTCTAATATTTTGCACACTCACAAAAAGATGTTTTATTTGTAGCTTGCAATAAAGAAGTCCAATCACCTTAAGTTTTCTGTGAACAACTTGATTTGCCTTGACATACCTGGCCTATGCGATGTCCTTCCTTTGACCTCTGACAGAATTATGGGAGCATCTTTCCATCTGTGCAATTTAGTTTAGAAGAAAATATTTCATTTGGGTTTCCTTATCGGGAAGTACAACTTTTTTGAAAAATCAACATTAGCATTAAAACGCACACTGTTGTTTCTATAATTTTGCCGCAGGATTACTGCAGGCTATAGAAAAACTGAAGTTACAAAAATAAACTAGGATTTCTTTCCCCCATCATATTTTCCTACGGGAGATTTTAAAAAGATGTTCCCTGTTTCTGCTCATGAAATTTTCAACAGGGACAAAAGAAATAGTACTTCATGACTCAGCGACCATATCCTCAAAACTACAAGCTCTCTTCCACTCACAAGTGTTGGCTCTGGGCAATTTCATTTCCCCATCTCGAAATGGAGCCATTTGAGGTGCACTGTGGGCAGAACAGTCTATTTTTGCTCAGTGTGAATTTCACATATGTTTATTCTTAAGCCTGTTATGTCTCTTTGCCACATTATGTTGCATTTTTGAAGGGGAAAAAAAATCTGTATGACCATTGTAAGTAAATACATACTTACATACATACTTTAATCACAGAATGACGCGGGTGTATCGGGACATGGGTGGCGCTGTGGTCTAAACCACTGAGCCTCTTGGGCTTGCCGATCAAAAGGTCGGCTGTTCGAATCCCCGTGACAGGGTGAGCTCCTGTTGCTCTGTCCCAGCTCCTGCCAACTTAGCAGTTTGAAAGCACGCCAGTGCAAGTAGATACATAGGTACTGCTACAGTGGGAAGGTAAACAGCATTTCCAGGCACTCTGGTTTCCATCATGGTGTTTGTTTGTGCCAGAAGCGGTTTAGTCATGCTGGCCACATGACCCGGAAAGCTGTCGGTGGACAAATGCCGGCTCCCTCGGCCTGAAAGCGAGGTGAGCGCCTCAACCGCATAGTAGCCTTTTACTGTACTTAACCATCCAGGGGTTCTTTACCTTTACCTAAAGGAAAAGGTAAAGGTACCCCTGACCGTTAGGTCCAGGTACCCCTGACCGTTAGGTCCAGTCACAGATGACTCTGGGGTTGCGTGTTCATCTCGCTCTATTGGCCGAGGGAGCCAGCATACAGCTATTTCAACAAACAAATAATTGTGTTTAAATTGTGGGCAAGAGTGTTCTGTGATGTGGGAAAACTCTGGCTAGAAGCTCAGTGCAGCAGCCTTGGGCAAGTGACAATCCATCAGCTTTGTTTATCTTACAGCCGCCCCTTGCAGTAAGTTTCTGAAGAAGCTTCTAGTCATTGGGATTTGTTTCCTCATGCCCTTCATTTGAAATATTTTTTATTTGTTCACCTTCAGAGCAGGCTGCAGAGCCCATCTGTTTCTGAATTATTGGGAAGGAGGTGGTTTGAAGGTTAAGGATGTGGGGGAGGAGACTGAAAGATTTACATTGTTATTAATGGCTGGATATGATTACACAGCCTTGGTGAGTTAAACAGTCCGTTCCCTTATATTTTTTATTTTATTTTATGAGCTTAGGTTTTCTTTAGTAGCCATAGCTCCAGAGGTGCCCAAAAGCAAACTTTAATTAAAACCACACTTTGATACTTTTTCTTTTTCTTTCAGGGTTATTCCCAGTACTTTTCATATACTAACAACAATCTAGACACGTTTGTGTGTAGTAAAAACACTTGTTAAACCTCTTTCCCTCTACCTCTCCCTCCCTCCCTTCCTCCTTCTCTCTCATCAAATTAATAGATATACGGTACATTTTTTAAACATTACCTTTGCCTGCTCAGATTTAGCATGCCAATTCTAATACAGTCATACCTCAGGTTGAAGTAGCTTCAGTGTTACTTCCGGGTTTCGTCACTCGCGCATGCACAGACGCTCAAAATGATGTCACGTGCATGCACAGAAGCGGCGAATCATGACCTGCCCACGCGCACACGCGTGCACACAGGTTACGTTCGCTTCAGGATGCGAATGGGGCTCCGGAATGGATCCCATTCACATCCAGAGCTACTACTGTACAAGAAAGAATCATAGAACTGTAGTATTATTATTAGTTATTATTATTAGTTGTTATTATTATTATTAGCTATTAGTAATCTGATTTAATAGTCGGCTTGGAACTAATTGCCGCTTGAAGCAAAATAGGGCATTTGCAAACCCTCCAAGTGTCCCTATTTCCCAGGGACAGTCCTGGATTTACAGAAGTCATCCCAGTTTCTGATTTGATCCCAGAATGTCCAACTTTTCCTTAGGACGTCCCTGTTTTCCTCAGAGAAATGTTGGATGGTATGGAGTTATCCAAACCGTAAGCCATCTGAAGGCATAGAGAAGTTGATAGATGGGGAAGAAGAAGAAGAAGAAGAAGAAGAAGAAGAAGAAGAAGAAGAAGAGAAGAGGACATCCCTATTTTCATTGGAGAAATGCTTCAGGATGCGAATGGGGCTCCGGAATGGATCCTGTTCACATCCAGAGGTACCACTGTACAAGAAAGAATCACAGAACTGTAGAGTGGGCAGGACACAAGGGCCCTTGCAGTGCAGGAATCTCAACTAAAGCATTCATGACAGGTGGCCATCCAAGCTATGCTTAAAACCATCCAAGGAAAGAGAGTCCACCACCTTCCGAGGGAGTCCGTTCCACTGTCGAACAGCTCTTACCACCAGAAAGTTCTTCCTGATGTTTAGTCAGAAGCAAAAGGGGAAAGGGAAAAAGTATCAGATGTACTTGATTCCCACCCCCACCCCCATGTATGAATCACAGCTTAGTTTGAGTGTTTGCAGCTCATTTCAGTCAGCCAAAAATAGCTCATCAAAAAGAATACAATGGTGTTGCTTTGCTGTCCTGGAAATAGCTGCTCTCACAAATGGTTTTCCTACACAAATGTGGGAACATGATCGGAAAGGGCTCTAGGGAGACTGTGGCACTGGTGCTGTGATGAGAGAACTTGCATCTAGGAAGAGTCTTCATGCCTTCCGATGTTGACATCCATGCCAAGATCATAAGAAGGAGGTAATGTTGATGTGAGATTACTTTTGCTTTTATGGAATATTTGAGGATGGGTGATATTTCCTTCTCCAATAAGAGGCAGCATACTGATTAGTCAAATGTTGATTATATTTGACTAGTCAATATACCTTGGGTTAAGAACTTAATTCATTCTGAAGGTCTGTTCTTAGCCTGAAACTGTTCTTAACCTGAAGCACCACTTTAGCTAATGGGGCCTCCTGCTGCTGCTATGCCGCCGCTGCACGATTTCTGTTCTCATCCTGAAGCAAAGTTCTTAACCCGAGGTACTATTTCTGGGTTAGCAGAGTCTGTAACCTGAAGCGTATGTAACCTGAAGCATATGTAACCCGAGGTACCACTGTAACAGTGCCCTACTCCAAAATTTGTTTACCAAATGTAACCTTTGCATGTGCTGGGAAAATACCCCCTTTTCCTTTCTTTCTTTTTTGCGACTCTGTCAATGAGTGAGACAAATGCTTTTATACTGATCTACGAGTATCTGCATAGAGTAGTGTTATCCTTGCTACAGCCATTGGACAATATAGCAAGCAGTGGAACACAATGCTGGAGTAGCAATACCTTAGTATTGGTAGGTCCTTTCCATGTATAGGTAGCAAGACTCCATTGTTGGTTTATACTGTAGCATCATAATTTGGGATAGTTATTTCCTGGGGTGCTGTGGGAGTCTCAGTGTTCCTCTGTTATTTGTATCACTCCTGCACTGTTGATTCTGATGCTGGGTCTGCATATGACAGTGATCACATGATGATTACATCACTACCCTTGATGTAGTGCTAAGGATATCTGCAATGCAATGCAAAACATCTCAGTTTGCCCCCCAAAACTTTAGCTATGCATTTTTATTTAATATGATGAGCCAGGTTAATTTTGATTAAAAATATCCATGAGTTCTTTTAGCTTATTATGTTTATCAAAACATTTTAATTGCTGCTCCATAGAAATATTTAACAAAAAAATAATAATTGCTTCTATTGAAGTCTATTTCTTCCTTGCCAGTATATTTCTATGTAGCTTTTTGGAAATGTGTGTTCCAGAATATTCAGATTTAATTTCCGGACTGCGTTAACACATTCTTGTTTGCTTTATTTTGTTGGATAGCTGACATTTGTCATAAAAATTTGAAAGCATGGCAGCTAAACATGCTACCACTTCCTAACCCAACATACTGCTTCACCATTTACTGAACTGTATGTAGCCTGCATGTAAATCAGCAATATCTGAATATAAATCCTGAATATGGGTGATGAAATTTCACTTTTGCTGATATTGAGCAACAGGAGAGAGAGAGAAATAAATGCACCTAACACGGGATTTTCTAGAACTTTACTTCCCATCTCACCTTTTCATAAGGACACATTTAACTTTACAAATTTTGATCTGCCATTTACTCATTTTGAATGGATTTTCACTCACACCTAGCAGAGAAAAACCATTTGAAACCAGGGTCAAATATTGCAAACATGAATTCTCTTTAAAAGATTGCATTTAGAATGTAAAATGGTTAATTGTATGCCATTTATTAAAGAGGCCCTTGCTTTCTTAGTAATGTGGAGTGGGGGATCCACTGTATTAACTTTACAATTCATAGTCTCATATGCTTTATTATAATGCTATTTGTGAAAAGAAGTTAAGTATCTAGTTGTTTTATTCAGGGAATGGATAGTTTTTCTTGTTTTAATAACCAACAATAATATCAATGACTATAATAATGATGATGACAGTGATGATGTTTTTGCTGATCATGAAAGGATTTTAATGTTTTATTCATTTTCCAGGCCTTTTACACATTTCACTATGTACCAGCCCATTCTGATGTAATCGAGTTTTGTAAATGAGACGCCGTTTAAGGAGAATTCACCTTGAATGAGATGTCCTTATTTGCATCTAATAAGAGTGTGATTTAAACTCATAAAAAAGATAAACTATCGTCTGATGAGCACTAGTAGGGTTGTCCTTAATCACTTAATTGTTCAGGGCAAGGGAAGAATCATCAAGCCAACATCTCCTTTCATATATCTGAATATCATTCAATTGGAATTACTCTGTGAAAAGTAATGAGGTTATTTCCATCCTTGCTTTATAACTCTCTTCCCTTTTCATTTTATTTTGTTTATTACTTCAGTTAGGTCCACCAAAGAGCTATTAGTAATCTGATTTAATAGTCGGCTTGGAACTAATTGCCGCTTGAAGCAAAATAGGGCATTTGCAAACCCTCCAAGTGTCCCTATTTCCCAGGGACAGTCCTGAATTTACAGAAGTCATCCCAGTTTCTGATTTGAAGCCATCTGAAGGCAGTTCTGTATAGAGAAGTTGATGGATGGGGAAGAAGAAGAAGAAGAAGAAGAAGAAGAAGGAGGAGGAGGAGGAGGAGGAGGGAATAGGACACCCCTATTTTCATTGGAGAAATGCTGTAAGGTGTGCATTTGCCTCTAATATAAAAAGGCAGGGGTGAGGGATAGTTCCCCCCCCCCCGTAAAGTGTGAAGCAGGTGGGAAAGAAATTGGCCTCAGAGAAAAAGGTAGGGGTGTGTTTGTGTGTTTGTGTGTGTGTGTCCTCCAAAC
The DNA here is from genome assembly GCF_964188305.1 of Podarcis bocagei. Taxonomy (NCBI): domain Eukaryota; kingdom Metazoa; phylum Chordata; class Lepidosauria; order Squamata; family Lacertidae; genus Podarcis; species Podarcis bocagei. The sequence continues at coordinate 24,680,475 of NC_138136.1, forward strand.
TCAATACTCTCCTTTGGAAACATGCCAATGCCCCTGGTTTAAGCAGAAATTCAATATCATCCATCCCTCAAACTGGCTTCATAATCATCTAAGGAGATTACACATGTATCAGTACTTGCTGGATCAGAAATCACCAAGGTAAATCAGATTAGGCACATCCAACTATGCATCTGAAAGCTTATGCTTTACTTGCACTGAATTGCTTTCAGTTGAATTAATATTTGGATCCATACCAAATACTGTGCATCTGGAAATGTCCCTCCCCCTGAAATACAGTGTGGATTGAGTATTAGTATTCAGAGGCACATGTGAGTGCTTTGACACTTCTGGCTTCACTCTGGGGAGTGCTAATGAAAGAGAAAGAGGTGTGTGTTTGGGACCAGTGGTGGAGCTCCATGCTGTGGCACCGGGGGGGATGGGGGAGGAGAGCAGGTGGGGGCAGGGCTGGCCCACGTCCTGAGGGCATGGTGCCCAGCGTGGGTGGGTGGGGCAGCCACGATGGCACCCCACCAGGATTGCGCTGCCAGGGACGGTACGATCCCATCACACTCCTCTTCCTCCACCAGTGTTTGGGGCAGGAGGAGGAAAGTTGAATAATGGATGGCTAAATGGCTGATGGATAGAAGAAGAGGACAGGGGGGAAGAGAGAGAGAATGAATGAATGAATGAATGAATGAATGAATGAATGAATGAATACTTTTTATTGGAATGCATCCTTTCACCCCAAAAAGGTTGTCTATCCCTCTTCTATGAATACTTCTGAAAAAGTTGGGCATATTCTAGACTTAAGAAATGCATATATTGCTAATTTTGAGGGTGCTCTGGGGATTAAGCAGCCAATGGTCACGTACAAGGGCTGGGGGGGGAGCTGCTCAACCAAGACAGCCAGAAGCAGGTACAGGGTCCAAGACAGGTGTCAGTTCTTGATCATGGCTAGAGATAGAAAGAGGGTCAGGGAGATGAGGCTAGAGCTCTGCAGAGCCTGATAGACTAGTTTCACCCTTGAGGTCAGCTGCCTGAGTACTCAAGCAGCCTGTCGGGGTTACCATGGAAACAGGGGACTGGTGGCCCTGGAAATAAGTTTCCTGAGTTGAGAGTCATAGTTTGAGATCCTTCTCCCTGTGCCTTGTAACATGTTTTTGAAATGATAGAAGAACAATTCACAAACATTGCAGTTCACTGATGGCTCTGCAGTGCAGTGTAGTGGTTAGAGTGTTGGGACTAGGATCTGTGAGTCTGGTGTTCAAATTGCCACTCAGTCATGAAGTTCACTGCCTGACCTTGAGCTGCTCGCTGTCTCTCAGCCTAACCTACCTCACAGGGTTGCTGTGAGAATACAATTGGGAGGGGAAAACCATGAACAGTCTTTAACTCCTTGGAGGAAAAGTCACAATTCTGTCTTCCACATCCTAGTTAGGCTGAAGCAAGAAATAAATAATAAAATAGAATAAATCAAACGTGGAGCATTTACAGCTGTAAAATTCAGGAGGGACAAGATGCACAGCTCCTGACCCTGCTTAGCTTTTTCCAAAGTCATCAAAACGGTTTCTGCTCTTTTGCTTACTAAGAACCATGATATAAATCACTGCTCCCTGTGCCATTCAGAAGACACAAAGTTCTTTCACCATACCCCCCTGAGGATACGTGGTGTGATATTCCTTATAAAAAGTCAATTCAAAAAGTCGGCAAGTTGGCTTTATGGGCCTTGAAGCCGGTGCCTCCGATGGAAACAGATTGGAGCGCATGGTTTTGTTGGGGAAATGTGGTCTTTTCACCTCCGAAATGCAATATTGAACTCAATTCTGTCTTCATTTTTAGTGGGCATTAGGTCAAAAGCAATACTAATCAAGCAGCTGCGCACAGTATAGCACATGACAGACCAATAAAGTTATTATCACCTCTCCGTACACCAAGGGACCAAAGAAAAGACTGGGAGAAAGCTAAAGGTTAAGAATTTGTTATCACCTGTCTGGGGAGAAGGCATCACTCTGCTGAATGATATAATAACTTCAGAATCTAATGTAGCAGCTAAGCCACCATTTTTATCAGAGACCCACTCTTTCTGCTTCCTGCTGCAAAACATAGAGAGGCAGCAAAATGCTGTTTTATACTGTTTCCTGTAAAAAAAAAAAGCCTTTCAAGGGTGTGTTCATGTGTGTGTGTGTGTGTGTGTGTGTGTGTGTGTGTGTGTGTAAGGTAAAGGACCCCTGGACGGTTAAGTCCAGTCAAAGGCGACTATGGGGTTGCAATGCTCATCTCGCTTTCAGGCCAAGGGAGCCAGCGTTTGTCCACCGACAGCTTTCTGGGTCATGTGGCCAGCATGACTAAACCACTTCTGGCGCAACGGGACACCGTGACAGAAACCAGAGCGCATGGAAACACGTTTACCTTCCCACCACAGCGGTACCTATTTATCTACTTGCATTGGCATGCTTTTGAACTGCTAGGTTGGCAGGAGCTGGGACCGAGCAATGGGAGCTCATCCCCTCATGGGGATTCGAACTGCCAACCTTCCAATCAGCAAGCCCAAGGGGCTCGGTGGTTCAGACCACACTGCCACCCACATCCCTTTGTATATATATGAATGTCATTTGTTCTTTTTCCTTCTTGGATTTTTGTGAACGGCCCTGAGATCTTTTGATGAAGATATTTTTTAAAAATGAAAAATAAATTTTGACTATAGTAAAGAATTTTGGTAGGATCATGCAAAGGCCTGGTGCAATCTAGCCTCCTGTTTTCACAGTGGGTCCTCAGATGCTCTTGGGAAACACACAAGCAGGATTTGAACACAAGACCACTCTGTTAAAGTTATAAGGCACTGATAAAAATGTAATGTTTGTATTCATTAAAGTCAAAACTTCTGTAAAGGTGTGCATTTGCAAGGCAGAGAAATTTACATTAAGGGAGAGGTTCCACTTTAGGTGGAAATGGAAGGTTAGTGTTTTTCTATTTCACAGGGTTAGGCTACCTTTTCAGACTTACTGTTTTCTTGTACATCAGCCAGACAGAAGGGTTTTATTTTATGCTTCTTATAATGTTTAGTGCTGCCTTTTTAGCATTTTTTTCTTTTAATTCTTAGGAGCTGCCAGGGTGTTGGAAAACCATGCAAATATGGTAAGCAAATAAATAACATGAGTTCAGAGCTAAATAGCTGCATGAGAAAATCAAGGCCAGTCTTTTCACTGAAGCAAGGCTTGGGAAAGAAATAAAGACCATCTTCTGCATAAGCAACTCTTCGTTGTTTTCCCTGGTCCACCACACTTCTCTGCTTTTTATTTTCCACTCCACTGTCCACAGGTGTCTCTTGCTGTTCCACTGTGGTGAACATGTCTCCAGTACACAGTTCTGCTGTATAATACTGACTTGCATCAAGCCAGGATTGGGGAGGGAGAGAGATAGCCCTCTTGCTTTTCTGTATTTCCATGATCATTCCTCCTTTCTATCCACACACAAAATACAGACTAAGGTGAGAAGATGTGGTTTGTGCTACTTTCCCACTTATACACCATGCTATCTGTGCACTGTAGTGGAGACACAATGGCCTGGATCCAGTAGATTTCTACCCTTTGGAATGGTGCTTCTTTCTTCCCACAGTACACTCCTAAATCCCCTGAAGTTGGGGAACTCATTGGAATGGCATGACATGTGAAAAGAAGACTTGCACTAGGAAGAAGGAATTGGTATAACTTAGGGAAACCCAATGCAAAGCCGGAGTACTTCCTTTTCATTGTATCACTTTCTTGCATCCAAGCCACTGTGTGTTCACTGCCCCAGTTTCCAGATCATGTATTAAGCAAGGACTAGGCCATATTGTGGGACGCGGGTGGCGCTGTGGGTTAAACCACAGAGCCTAGGACTTGCCGATCATAAGGTCGGCGGTTTGAATCTCTGCAACGGGATGAGCTCCCGTTGCTCGGTCCCTGCTCCTGCCAACCTAGCAGTTCGAAAGCATGTCAAAGTGTAAGTAGATAAATAGGTACCGCTCCAGCGGGAAGGTAAACAGCATTTCCGTGCGCTGCTCTGGTTCGCTAGAAGCATCTTAGTCATGCTGGCCACATGACCTGGAAGCTGTACGCCGACTCCCTCGGCCAGTAAAGAGAGATGAGCGCCGCAACCCCACAACTGGACCTAATGGTCAGGGGTCCCTTTACCTTTTTAGGCCATATAGTACTATCCATATGTTATTGGACCACAGTGATCAGCAGCATGACCAATGGTCAGGGATGATGGGAACTGTAGTCCAACAATAACTGGAGAACACAGCATGCTTCTTATGCTTCTTCTTCTTAGCAATCAAATACAGCTTCATTGGACTGTGTTGGACTGCAGTGATGGTCTTCTTCTGCCCAGCTTTACTTATCCCATGTCCAGACATGAAAGCTACCCAAAGTTTCAGTGGTAGCCAGTGAAACCTCTCTCCTTCCATTGCATGGGGCATGTATGGGGTGAGGAAGAGGCAGGCAAGGCACACAGCTGGGCTACCCAAGAAGCTGTTGGATCACAAGCCTACCTAGCTACAGGCAATAGGTTTGAACAGTGTTGATTTTGTTGTACCTGGAGCTGGTACAACAAAAGATGGGATTTATTGCCTCTCAGCTTCCACACTGAATGCTATGAATAGCAGGTGGTCTCCACTATCGATTCAGCCCCAAAGGTCCCAGACAGGAGTTAGGATTGTTCCCTTAATTATTCTGCACTGTGTTTTTTAAATACGGCATTGTTAAGCCATCCAGGGATTAAAGCACCCTTACAAAGTTAATAAACAAATGTTCTTATATAGGACAACATTCAAACATGTGGCTCCCTATGATAGCAATCTGCTAGCCAGGTCCTAAACATGTGGAAACAAAACTTTCTGAGTTCAATCTTCCTAATTATTATAGGTGGGGTTAGGCTTTGCTGTGGTGGGTTACATGGAAACAAGTCCACATGTCAATTTCTTCCTGTGCACAAGTTCAGAATGGCTGGCACCAGGGTGAATCTCCTGATCATGTAGCTTGGCTCTTATACCACAGGTATGCAAATGAGAATAGTTTCTTTGAAATTTTTGCTATCACGTCTTTTGAAATTCTGAAGCCAGCGGACCAGTGTCAAAACTGATTAGGTCTCATGGAGCTTTGGAAGTTTCTCTACACTGTCAAGTCCTCAGCAGTAAATGGAAAAAGAAGGTTTTTCATTTGATACAGTTATTTCAACAAAATACTTGGCTAATTATTGAAACACCCAACTATCAGCCATCCCACTAACTGACATAGCAGTTAAAAGCTCCTATGATAGCAAAGTCCAAGTGTTAGAAATTAAAAAGCATATTGGAGTACAATTCACCAAGGACCACTTAGTTGTAATGAAACCATAAACTAAGTCTTTTGTTCACTTTGTGCCTTTTAATGAAAAATCTAATTGTGGCACAAATAACAGGTGCTTGAAGCATTTACTGCATTATTTCTCTAATCATCAGCAGAATATAGAACCTATTTTTTTACATATAATGATGCCCAATGCTTTTAAAGATACCATCTGGCTGCAATCATAGTCTTCAGGATGTCTGGATGAATTATATCTTAGGAGCTTTCTGAGGGTGATTTGGGGAATATTTGTGTTAGAACATGCAGAATTAACATCACACGAGGCCTCAAATGAATCAGTTATATTCAGTGACTATAAATTATAATCTAACATTTTTTAGTCAGCACAGTGGTTTTGGTCCTACAGGATCCTGGGCTATCTCAGCATTCACAGTTGTCCTATGACTCAAAATAGAAAACAGCTAGCTTCCCTTTCATGGCTGCAGTAGATAATACGGATGTGTGCTGTCTTTGTGTGTACCCCAAATTACAAAGTGAATTGGGGCGATGTATGGAAGGTTTTCAAGTTTCTAAATGGGTCTGTTCCATTAACAAGGCCTCTTGAGAGAGATCATGGGGTGGCAGGCAGAGCTAGTTCTACTTAGAAGATACTTCTGGGACAACTTGAGTTCATTAATTTCAATAGGACTGAGTAGGACTTAGTTGAATACTACCCAGCAACTCCTTAAGCTGCCGGATCATCCTCTGGCTTTGATTATCTATCATCTGTCTATCATCTATCTATCTATCTATCTATCTATCTATCTATCATCTATCTATATCTGCGCGCGCACACACACATGCACACACACACACACACACACCATCAAGCAGGGAAACGCCTAAAGCTTGAAAGGCAAGAGGGGAGAATCTGTCATTTGGATGGACAGATCTAGATTTTAATCACAATGAACAATTTCCCCAGTATACTCCAATTACAGTGATTTAGGAGAAGAATTAGAAACTGATTGTTTTTCATGTGGAACTACATCTTCCCATATACAAGTCATGAAGAGATATTTATTGTATCCCCCAAATTTCATGGGGAGGAAAGAGTCTGTCACTTACCAATGACCCTAGAGATAACAACATCCTTCCTAGGGCTGACCCCACCTTGAGCTTTCCTGAGAATTCTAGATAAAGAGATGCAAATAAAACCTGAAAGAAATACAAATTAATAATAGGGCTTAACAATGGAAGAGATAGGTGAAAGCCTGCAATATGCACCAGAAACTAAAGGTGTCCAAATATTACATGAGAGCATAATGCTAATTAAAGTTGTTGCAAATACTAAAGATTATGGGTATGAGTAGAAATGTTTAATATAGCTATTTGGTTCACTTTACAATAATTCTTTTTTAATTCCCTCTGCAGCATACTGAAATAATTTAATCATAAAGCTGTCATACATATTACTTTATAAGGAGCAGGAAATGTTATTAGTTATGGTTCTGCACAATCCCTGATTTTGCTTTTATCTAAAAGACTGTTAATGTATCTTCCACCGGCCTGATGTTTATTTCTCTACAGCATCTCATACCTAATTAATTCCAAGTTACATTTTCACTACAATTAGAAAAAAGCATGCAACAGTTCAGAAAGGCACTGTTAGGGCCAATAGCCAACTAGAATGTAACTGGCATGTTTGACTTCTTAATTAACGGTTTTATTTAACAGATCCACAGTGGTCAATTGAAGCTGTTGCCTTTCAGTAGTCTGATGCCTGGAATAAATTGTCACACATTACGTATTACTACATTATATGTAGTATATAAAATTGATAGCCAGTGTTGAGCTCTTTAGATGTTGGACTCTCAACTCCCATCATTCCTGTCCATTGGTCCTGCTGGCTGGGCTGATGGGAGTGCCACATTGGCTACCTCTGATATAAAATTTATAGCTTATAAATTTATGGGATGCTGTTGAAGTTTACCTGCATTGGGTACCGGTTGTATAAGTACATAGCATAATATTGCTGCACAAAAGCATTAAGGCAGTAGCGGGGAGGGGAGCCACATGAGAGATTTGAAGCATCAGTAGTTTCAATACTATGAATGCTGAAACAGATATTATATTTTTCTTGTGTTGAGTTAGGTGACATTTATCCACCCAGTCTTAAAGCCCAAGAACTTATTATGGGACAGTTCATGATCTCTAATATACAAGCTACACCTATAGAAGAGATATCATGACCTTTCATATAATAAAACTGCAGATTATCTCTGATCCTGAATGTGAGGGTTCAAATATTCCAGCCTTCTGTAATAATGTCCTGACTCCTGCACCTCAGAAAGTCTGCATTTATTTATTTATTTTGGTATTTTTTCCTAAACAGCTTAGCTGGTGCAGTGGTACCTCGGGTTACAGATGCTTCAGGTTACAGACTCCGCTAACCCAGAAATAGTACCTCGGGTTAATAGCTTTGCTTCAGGATGAGAACAGAAATTGTACAGCGGTGCTGTGGTGGCAGTGGGAGGCCCCATTAGCTAAAGTGATACCTCAGCTTAAGAACAGTTTTAGGTTAAGAACGGACCTCCAGAACGAATTAAGTTCTTAACCTGAGGTACCACTGTACATACAAGAGAGGAACCATCAGAAAGCAGGCAGAGAAGGTGTGTTTTTGAAATAATTTGCATACTATAGAAACTTCCAAATGTTCTTTCACCTTAGGGAATGTGTAGGGGAGTTGTGATAGGCTGCCATCCACACATCACTTCCCTGGGAGCATGCCCCATTGAATTTAATAGGGCTTACATCTTAGTAGACATGGCTAGAATTGCCCCACAGTAGATTCTCCTGCTTCACAATGTACACTTTTGTGGCATCGCCATTTTTTGCAGCCCCACACATGTATCAGATCTATTTGCACACCCTGTCTGATGTTTGAAATTGGGTAGAAATATTCCAGCAGAAACTGACACAACTGCCATTTGGAAACATACAAAGAGTGCCACTGAGCAACCTAATGGAAATGTTCTTGCATACTCTTTGAACTCTGTCCAGTAATGCATTACTGAATAAAGTCAGACCTACTGAGGATTTGGTATGAAGCTTCTGAGAAATGATATATAATGAGATGAAAAAGATGCTGAAATATACATTTATTAAATAAAAAACACCAGAAGCATTTTTACTTGGCACTGTAGGTGAGGACATTAATAGACAAGATAATAAACTGTTTTTTTATATGTGACAACGGCAGCAATAACATTTTTGGCACAGAAATGGAAACAAGAAGAATTACCGACAAAAGAAGAATGGCAGATGAAGTTAATGGACTACGCAGAATTGGATAAGATGACAGGAAGGATCCGAAACCGATGGGACCAGAGGTTCACAGAAGACTGGAGTAAATATGTGAACTATCTGAAAAGCAACTGTAATCAACAGATTACGCTAGTAGGAATGCAAGAAGTTTTGTAAGGAGAACTGTATGAAATATTGCAGAATAATTTATGAATAGAAGTATTAATTAAGGGGTATAAAAAGTAAAAGGAAATTAGTGAAATGCAGATTAAGTGGAAAAGATTGAAAAATTTTCAGATGTAGTTGATGGAAGTCCAAAATAATGTATAAGATATGAATATATGTTATATGATTTTTGGAAACTATTTGTAAAATTGAATTAAAAAATTATTTAAAAAGAGAGAGAGAATTTGTATGATCCTCCATACTTGAATCCCTAAGGGGAATTTCAGCAACACTGGGAAGGTCACATGTTCCCTATTTTTTAATGTTTTCATGTTGTATTTTAATCTTGTTTTTTAAGTAGTATTTTAATCAACTTGTTTTATTATTGGTTGTTAGCCGCCCTGAGCGTGGTCTTGGCTGGGGAGGGCGGGGTATAAATAAAATTTATTATTATTATTATTATTATTATTATTATTATTATTATTATTATTATTATTATCATCATCATCATCATCATCATCTCGAATGTATGGACTTGCCCATCTTATGGCCATGTTTCTGTTTCCATATGATGAAAAATCTTGCTAATATGATCAGTTGGATGGGCTTACAGCAAGAGAGGGTGTCAATTTTACTTATGAAATGAATAGCCAAGCTAACAAAGGAGTACTAAGCATCTTGTCAACTAAACTTCAAAATATGAACTTTATTAATGGGATCACCAAATTTACTTTGATTTCAAACATATAAGTGATTCTTTTGAATTGGAGTTTGTTGAATGCTTGCTCTGGAGCTTAACCTACCTCGAAGGCATGCGACCTTGTTGCTTTCAACATCAGCAGCAGGGTTGCAAATCTATCCATACAATCTGAATATCATTATTATATTCATGATAATGTCTGCAGCATCCATTAGGATCAAAGCAATGATCGCTACCAATGCATGGTATTATTATGTTGTTGTTGTTTGGGTCAACATCTTTTTAAAGACTTTACCACTAAATGGAGAAAACGCAGCTGAATGCCACTAAATGTAAAGTAAGCATTTGAAGAGAAGTGAATCAAAAGAGAAAGTACATTATGTTTTCCTTGGTTTGTCTTGCTAGATTTTTTTTAAGACTTTAAATGTTAGTGCAAAAATGGGTTTGAAGTACAATAAGCATTACAGATCTTAGAGAGCTTTCAAATGGCAATACTGTTATTCAACACTGTTTAAATCTCATCATGATATTGCAATAATCTTTAGTTACAATTTTTCCAGGCAAATACTGAATATAAGCTATAGTTCTTGGTTCAGATAAGATCAATGTATATTTAATAACACATCTTTTGAAAGTAAATATACCTAGAAATAAGTGTCTTGTGAACTATATGGTCAAAAATACCTATTTAGATATTTTTAATATTATGGTATTTTTTTTCCTTGAGAAGAGCAGATTAATGTGGGTTTGAGATTGAATAGATTTATAAATGAACATATACTAAAGTCTGAAACGACGCATGTATCTGTTCTACCTGACTTGTGAGATCTGCTGTTGTACCAGACTTGTGAAATCTACTTCATTTTTAACTAGCACTGAGCAGGACCTTAAAATAAAAAGATACTCAACCCAGGAATTTATTCTGAGCATCAGAAGTGGATGGAACTCACAGTCTTTTTGCACCAAAATCCACTCCTGCCACCCCTGCCTTCTTTCTTAATTTCAATAATGTAATTGTTTAGGGAAGTCATTTTGTTGATATTGTTAAACAATTGAGAGATCCTTGCTTATCTATCTCCCATCACCCAGATTTCTTTTTTCCCCTTTTTGCATTATTTTTCTAAGGAAGATCCCAATCTACTTATGACCACCCCAGTACAGAGACCCCACCCCCAAACTCTCTCTGCATGTTTGGATAATACCATCTGTCCATTGCACACCAATAAAGAAACCAAATGACTCGTTTATGCACGCATATGCAAACATGCACACTCACACGCACTGCTTAAGATTAATTTAACTTCTGAAAGCTTTTTAAAACAAAAACAATTCTCCCACTTTCTCCTGGTAGTCTAAATGTAATGATTCACACACGAAAAAGAAATCAATGCAAGATGCCTACTTAATCTGGGCCTTGGTAAAAATTCAGTTTCAGCATGTACCTGGCCAAAAGAAATATAATGAATGTGTAAGGATAAAACAACAGAACTAATTCAGCACAAGGTCTGAAGGTAATTTCGCAGACTCTACAAGGAGTTGTAAAATTTCATGAGTTTGTCATAAATATCCAGGGCTGTTACAAACTGCTTGAGTCTGTATGTTTGGGAAAGAAACCTTATCCACAAGGGGCACAATCTACTGAGGACTCCACGATAATGCAAGCTCTACGATAATGAATGGGAACGGCACAAGATCACATCTGGTTTCTTGCATAAATTCTGTTCATTTTAGCTGAACTAATGCGGTAGAAAGTCTGCGCCCATTGTGGTTGCAAGTGAATCAAACCAAATATACATTCGTAAAAGTGACAATAAGCTTCCTCAAACATACAGGCTTATTAGAATGAATATTACGTCTTAGGAATGTGAAGAGCTGATGTGGAACGGTAGAGTGTGGTTGCATACCTTTCTCACAAGAGCTACAATGTGCTTAGGGATTCTCCTTTTATCTCAGTAATCCTCACCACCACCCCAAAAGATTGGCAAGTATTATCGTTTCCATATAGTTGGCGAAGGAGAGAGCAGGTTTCTTTATTACCACCTCATGAGTTCATGGATGAGGCTGTAGGCAGGGCCAGATTTAGGTTTGATGAGGCCCTAAGCTACTGAAAGTAATGGGGCCCTTTATATGTCCAGCTGTCCTTTGTCAACAACAAATTGACACTGTTTTTGTGTCAAATATGTGCTATTTGGTAATTTATGGACCTAACAGGTATCTAAAGCCATTTTGTTTTATTTTTATCTTATATTTTGGAAATGTACATCTAGTTTTTTGTTGTTTTTTTGGGGGGGGCAAGTGAGTGGGGCCCTAAGCTATAGCTTGTTTAGCTCATACGTAAATCTGGCACTGGCTGTAGGGTTTGGAGTACAAAGTTATGTACCTTGCAAGACTGTTTCAGTTCCATTTCAGGAACCACAAGAGTAGCCCTGCTTTTGAGGGACAGAACTTACAATTCTGGTACAGGAAGAAATTTTTGACTCCCCACCAGACTCTTCTTATTTTCTGTTAAATCCATCAAAAGCCAGGGTCTGCCCTATCATTAGGCAGAGTGAGGCAACCACCTCAGGCAGCAGATACCCCAGATACAACAGCGGTTCCCAGCTATTTTTCTCTTTTGCCACATTCAATGTTCTGGCCTGCTGCTTCAGGTGTGGTGACGAATACTATTACATTACCAGTTTTGTAGTCAGTGGTGGCCTGTGCCCATTGGGAATGATAGAGTAGAATGTAGGGATGCTAACAAGAGGTGGAGCCAGAGTGAATGACAGGAAAAGCCAACTAATTCTAGCTTTATCCTAATCCCCCTTTTCTTGCTGAGTTCAGGGCGAGACCTAAGTGAAGCTTTCCATACCACTGCTCTTCATTCCCCGTGGCACTACAGAAAAGGGCGTTGCAAATTGGAGGTGGCCTTTTCTAGCCACTGTGGAACACAAATGCTGGTGTAAATGGTAGGCAGATAGACTAAGAGGGAGTAGAAGATCTAAAAGGAAGGGAGCAGGAATTAAATGAACTGCATATGTACAGGGAATTTATGTACAGTGGTACCTCGGATTACGTACGCTTCAGGTTACATACACTTCAGGATACAGACTCCGCTAACTCAGAAATAGTACCTCGGGTTAAGAACTTTGCTTCAGGATGAGAACAGAAATCGTGCTCCGGTGGCGTGGTGGCAGCGGGAGGCCCCATTAGCTAAAGTGGTGCTTTAGGTTAAGAACAGTTTCAGGTTAAGAACAGACCTCCAGAATGAATTAAGTACTTAACCCGAGGTACCACTGTGCAAGGAAACTGAATTTTATACTTCGCAAAGAAAAGTGGATACTGCTCAAATTTTCTTGCTTTTCACAACCAAAAGAAAAGGGGAGAAGAAGCATTCACTGAAGCTTTCTGTTTGTGCGGTTTCATCTTTCTTCCTTCCCCCCCCCCACCTTATTTTGCATCAATTTCCAAAATGTAAAACTTTTCCATCAAATGGGCCCTTTCAAAACTGTTTACATGACGAGAAAAGATTTACACAGTAAGACAATAGGTTCATTTTGATGCTTGGTAATAGTATATTATACCCAAGAGGAAATAATGGATATTTTATCTAAGTAGCTTTCAAACATTATTTAGGCATTTTCAGAATTTCCTCCAAGCCTCTTCTGCCCCTCCCCTTTAAATCACAGGAAGTATGCCCTTGAGTATCCAAAACCCATTAGCCAGGCTACAGAACTATTTGCCTTCTACCTGTGAAATGATTTGATGTTGTTATCACTATCCAGAAAGATGTAAAAACCAGTTATCTGTCCCCATTATTATTCAAAAGAAGGGGGGAAAGTTGTCTGGATTAGACAAAGAGGGAAGATATTTAGCAACTAATATAATATACTTTGTCTTTCACCAGAAGGGGAAATTCTTATCTTAATTCTAGGTACCACTTACGCTGGATATAGCTATAATTGAGAGAACCATGCATAAATTGAGATTTTGACAAAGACCAGAACCATCAGACACTTTTATATGATTTGACATTCCTTTATGACAGCAGAAGCATAATTTTCAAGACTACCCTTGTCACAAGTCTGATAAATCTGGAACTATAGTTGAAGATCTGATAAAGTTGATAGTCTTTCCTTGGACTTTGTTATTTTAACTCATGTGCAACTACTCATTCTACATGCTTCATTTATAGTTTTGTTTTTCATCTTTTAATTTTTGTCTGTTGTTATAATTGTTCTCTCTGTTTTATATATGTTATAAAATGAAATTACAAAAAATCTTTGCCAAAATAAAATCTAGCTCTACCCATTTCTTATTGTTTGTGGACCTGAGAAGATTTCTGTGTACCAGAATTTCCAATATTTATGGAAGATATCGAGAGATTTGTGATACAAAATTTTCAGCCTCTGTGCATAACACCTGTTAACTATTGATAGGCAGTTACAAGGGATGTATACTTCCCGAATAATGAGGGGAGATTTCACTGTTGACATGTCCATTCCACCTTAAGGAGCAGACGTGTGGAACTGTTGCGTGTTACATGTCTGTTTACATTCCAGCACAGCTTGCTGGGAACTTCTGTTGTGTATAGATTTTGCTTTTCCATTCTCTCTGAGAAGACGAGAGAGAGAGCGACGACATGTTTCTTTGTCCTGATTTATGATTAATAAAACTGTAGTTATAGTATGCTTCTACAAGCCTCATGCCTATTCTGTGTGTGCAGTTCGATCTGCTGATAGTGTGCCGTGGCTTTGAAGCCCGGGTTGCTGATTTACATCAGAGCATATGCCAATGGTCTTCGCAGTGGGAAGACTGGAAGGAGACGCCCCAGCTAAGGCTAGCCAGCTGGCCTCCCAACCCTCTGCATGCCAACGTTCACATGTCCAAGCCATAAAATTTGCTTTGATCCTGTGATCTCTGGAATTTCTTGCATTTTGCAGGGCATGATGACATCGCAGAGCCCCCCTTCTCCCCATGTTTGGCCTGTGTCCATGTGGCATGTGTGCATCATCACTGGCACGGTATCTGATTGTTTGGCTTTTTCAGGGATGGTGCAGGTGTGTCTGACATATTTTAAATCATGATTTCATTTTCTGGGTGTTGCTTTCCTCCCCACCTGGGCTGAGCATGCACAGGATACAGCAGCTGTTGAATAGCATAGTGTCATCATATCTGCAGTTCCACTGTAATTTAAGCTCTGCCCATATCAAACATAGGCAATGCAAAGATTGGTTCTTAATCACGTTCTTTGCTTTTTCAAGGGAAGGAGCAAAAGTAAGAAATATATATACAGTGGATGCTCGGGTTGCAAACGTGATCCATGCAGGAGGAACATTTGCAACCCGCAGCATTCGCAACCCGCAGTCTGTGCACGCACAGGTCGCGATTTGGCACTTCTGCACATGAGCAAGCGCTGAAACCTGGAAGTAACCCGTTCCGGTACTTCCGGGTTTAGCGTGGTGCACAACCCGAAAATGCGCAACCTGAAGCGTCTGTAACCCGAGGTATGACTGTAGCAGGCTAACACAGAAGCAGAAAGAGACAGAGAGTAAATTATTTGTGATGTCTTTCCTTTTGTGGCTTTTTGTCAAAAGGATAGAAATCCTTACTAGAAAGGATAGACATGACATTTTAAAGCTCCCATAGGTCATTAAATGTTTCTTTAAGGTTCACTGCCATTTGTCCACATTCTTCCTCTAGTATTTGAAAATACCCTGCAGTCAGCATTGCTACTCCTTAAACTGGACTACTGGTCAGTCTCTATTGCTCGGTATACAGCAATAGTGACCATTTTTCTTTGTGATCACTAAGTATGAGGCAGGGTCTATCTCACTAGAGCATCTGCTCTGTTTGCAGAAAGTCCCAGGTTCAACTCCCTGCACCTTCAGGTTGGTAGAGCATGAGTGTCAGGAATGAGCCAGCTCCCAATGGAAGTTTGCAGCCAGCTTCCAGTGAAGGTTTGCAGCCAGCTTCCAGTGAAGGTTTGCAGCCAACTGAAGAAAGCAATCAGGAACAGAGAGGGTTAACTTTCAGGCAGGATGAACAGCAGAGAGAGCCAACTCCCGTGCAACTGTGAGCGGCCTGGAACCCAACCAAAGCTCTCTGGATGTTCAGTCAGGCGGGAACAGGGAAGGAAGTAGTCTGTCAGACTGGGAAGGAGTTGGAGCTGATCCAGTCTCTCCTAAGAGTCAGCTAAGGGGCGGGCTGTTAGACCGGAAACAAAGCAAGAGACGTAAGGTTCAAAAATTTCTTCTGTAGAACCCGGAAACAGTCTTCAGAAGGGTCATCTTGATTGATGATGCTGGAGGATATGTTACAGCCTTCCGAAGCTATCTGTTCATTTTTTCAATAAATCCTCCTTTTTAATTAACGACGCTTACTGTGTTATCAAGCTGGGAACTTGGATGCATGACAGTGAGACTCATAATATCAGGGTTGTGAGTTTAAGACCCACCTTGGGTAAAGGATGGTTGCTGTTGTTGTTGTTGTTGTTGTTGTTGTTGTTGTTGTTGTTGTTGTTGTTGTTGTTATATGATTCTATGATACCCTCCAACATTCCTGCGATGAATATCGAGATGTGTGTCTTTTGGTGCTGTGCTCTTGCAGGAGCCAGTTGAATTGTGTGAGAGTGCAGCACCACTGCAAGTACCAAGGCTGTGTCAGGCACTGTGCTGAGGAAGAATGGTGGTAGCCACCATCCTGGGAGGACAGCATAGATTTGGAGCAGTGGTTTGCGGAGGGGCATAGTTCAGAAGGCAGAAGCTAGGAAATACTGGATGGGGAACAGCTAGCAGAAGGAACGTTAGAAGAGAGAGAGTTAACAGATTCACAGTATCTGGATAGCATTCATCCCGATCTCTTTCTCCAAAGTCACGGAGAGCTCAGAGACTGTCAGAACAGAAAGCACAGAGGGTACAAACTCAGATTACAAGACCTAGGAGTGACGTAGATTAGTAGGAATGGAGGGGTGTGTGCCCCTTTATTGGGATCACCGCCATTTCTAGGAGACGTGTTCTTTGTTCTCTCACTGTGATTATTAAAGATTCTAACTGGTAATGTGTTCCTTTTGTTTGATCTCTTATCTACTGCCATGGGGGGGGGGGGAGAGAGAATGCTGATTCCCCAAACCTTGACAGGCTGGCTGCATGCGCTGACTCATCCTTCTCCTTCTGACTCATCAGAAGCCTGAATGTCCCCAGAAAACTGGGACACATGAAGGTTACGGTGCATGGGCAACACGCAAAGGAACATTGGAGTATTACATGTGCTCTTTCTTCCCCATCTATGAGTGATACACAGTCTATGTACATGCCTGAACATGCCTTCTATCACTAATTCTCCACTGCCCCTCCAAAAAATCCCAATTAAGCAAACTTTTTCATATGCTTCTGGAAAGCACTCCTGCTAATGTGGATTGCTTTTGTAGCCCAAAACAGACCATTTAGAAGAATGCCTTAGTATTAAAGCATCCATCAAACAATTCTATTAAAATAATGAGTTGATTTAGTCAACAGATTCACCAACTAAGCAAACAGGCTGGCTTTGTTGCTATCCACTGGAATGCATTTATTTAAATATTTGATTAGTGCTTAAACTTGCTTCATTATGTGCTTTCGCAATATTGTATAATGTGCAGAATAATAGTTGGATATAGCCTTGGGGTCCTGTATAGTATATTAAAATTGCAGTGCCCCTCAGGCAGAGAGAAGCATGTGATGATTCTAGGCCTTTCGGAACTCTATTTCAAATTGGAAGCTTACAGATAATTAATGAGGGATTTGGAGGTGTATACTGGGGAATAAACAAATAGCCACTGTAAATAAGAAAGCCCTCGTGGTGAGACCCAACTTAATCTTTGCCCTGTAGGGCTCTTTTACTATAATTAAATAATCTTTGTGGAATTATATTAAAAGGTATAAACGCTGGGTTTCTCCCCCGTACTATGAAACCTGAAGTAATGAACTCAAAGATAGTCATTATTGTTCTGGCACATACCGTATTTTTCGCTCTATAACACGCACCTGACCATAACACGCACATCGTTTTTAGAGGAGGAAAACAAGGGAAAAAATATTCTGAATGAAACAGTGGACGTATCATTTTTGTGCTTCATGCTGTGGCCACAGACATGTGATCTGATGGTGAATTTGGGGTGACCCAATGCAAAAATCCTGAGAATCCCTGTGGATCCATGCTTTGTAACCACGTTTTTGCACCATTGCAGCCCCAGGCAACAGTGGGTGCGTGATTTTTTTTGGGGGGGACAGGCTGTAGTCATGGACATGCTATGTGCTCTGATGGGGAATTTTGGCTGACCCAATGCAAAGATCCTGAGGATCCCTGTGGATCCATGCTTTGTAACCACGTTTTTGCACCATTGCAGCCCCAGGCAACAGTGGGTGTGTGATTTTGGGGGGGCAGGCTGTAGCCATGGACATGCTGTGTGCTCTGATGGTGAATTTGGGGTGACCCAATGCAAAGATCCTGAGGATCCATGTGGATCCATGCTTTGTAACCACATTTTAAGTGGGGAGGGAAGGAAAAACACAGAAGGCTAAGAATGCAGGAGAGGGCTATAACGTGAGGAAAGGAAGGCAAAAGTTTCCCCCCACCCACCCACACAAGCCAGCCAGCGTGCGCTCTCTCTCTCTCTCCCTCTTTAAATGGAAGAAAGCATATTTGAATGCTGTGTGTCTCCAAAAACAAAAAGCAGGAAGTCAAATCAGAATTTTAAGCCGAACCTGTAGTCTCTCTTCCCTTCACAAACATTGTTCCTCCGGAGCAGGGACAGGATAGAAGGACGGACGCTCTGCTTTCCCTCTCTACTTGCCTGGAGGGGAGGGGCTTTCCCTGCTCTTTGTTCGGACGCTCTGCTTTCCCTCTCTACTTGCCTGGAGGGGAGGGGCTTTCCCTGCTCTTTGTTCGGACGCTCTGCTTTCCCTCTCTACTTGCCTGGAGGGGAGGGGCTTTCCCTGCTCTTTGTTCGGACGCTCTGCTTTCCCTCTCTACTTGCCTGGAGGGGAGGGGCTTTCCCTGCTCTTTGTTCGGACGCTCTGCTTTCCCTCTCTACTTGCCTGGAGGGGAGGGGCTTTCCCTGCTCTTTGTTCCGTTTGAGCAAACACAGCAAGGAAACAGAGAGGGCGGGCAGTAAGACCCTGAGGCAGAATGCAGGAAAGCTGCCACTTCCTGTATCACGGAGCTCCCTTCTCCCTGAAGCGCGGTTTGATTTTTGCCTTATTTTTCCACACATTCGCTCCATAACACGCACAGACATTTCCCCTTCCTTTTTAGGAGAAAAAATCTGCGTGTTATAGAGCGAAAAATACGGTATATTATATTGAACTGTGCATTATATTTACATGCTGATACTGATGCACATTTATCTAAGTAATACACTGCCTAGAAAGATAAATGTTACTAACAAGCTAAAGCAAGGGGGGGGGGACTAATTGCATAACATGTGTTTTTTTCGTACATTTTGGCTAACTTGATTTTGCTGTTAACTTTAACTTTGATTTTGATAACTCATCATTTAACTTAATTTTGCTATCTTTCCCTTTATTGAAGAAAGTGGCAACAGAAGCCCATCTGGCTTTGTGTTGTATTTACTCCCCATTTGTGTTTCAAAGGCATCAAAAATACTGACAGATTTTAAGAGATCGGTCTGCAAATATATGGGATGCCCATCCACACTCTTCTTCTAGCCAGCTGCCATTCCCAAGAAGTGTTTGTCAAGATGAAATGAGTTTGCCCCATCCCATTCTCAATTGCTTTGACAGTGAATATATGGCTGTGCAAAAAGTTCTGGATATAACTTTTTTCGCAGATGTGCAGGGATGTGAATCATAGAACCAAATATGTATAGAGTTGGAAGGGACCCCAAGGTTCATCTAGTCCAACCCCCAGGCATTGCAGGAATTTCAGCTAAATCATACATGGGATGAGAATGGGGTGAAAAGAAGCCCGCCATCAATGGTTGAACCAGGCATAGAAAACATTATGCCCTCCAGACTCTATTGGGCTACAATTGTCATCATCCCTGATGACAACTTACTAGGAATGATGAGAGCTGTGGTCCACCTCCATTGACTACCTCTGGGTTGGGTTGACAACATTTTTCAACTTTCACAGTCAGGGTGCTTACATTTTAAAGAATCAGCTCAGCAGATGGTTCTTTTTCTTTATACATTCCCACTCCCATGGTAAAGTGTTGCTGGTACGCCTCACAATCTCAGCCCACAACGTATCTGAAAAAGCATGCTATATTGAGAAGACAACATGACTACCCCCAGCAGGGCAACCATATCCCACCCCTACATAATGCACCTTGAAAGATACCATATTGTGACATAGCATCCTTCATCAAAGGCATGATGAGATGAACTCGTAGATCACTAGGAGCACTGCTGTTAGTTTGTTAGTCTGCTGCAGTGACAAATAAATAAATAAGAAAGAGGCCTTTGCTGAATGGCTGATTTCTTTTTTTAACTGTACAGTGGTACCTTGGGTTACAGATACTTCAGGTTACAGATGCTTCAGGTTACAGACTCCACTAACCCAGAAATAGTACCTTGTGTTAAGATCTTTGCTTCAGGATGAGAACAGAAATTGTGTGGCGGCGGCACAGCAGCAGCGGGAGGCCCCATTAGCTAAAGTGGTACCTCAAGTTAAGAACACTTTCAGGTTAAGAATGGACCTCCAGAACAAATTATGTTCTTAACCCGAGGTACCACTGTAATTCAAAAATGCAAAAGAGTTTTGGTTTATGGCAGCACAAAATGTGATGGTTAAAATGGGGTAGGATGTGACTTTGATCACCTGGTATCAGCAAGTCTGGCAGGTTGCCCTGCTAGAAAAACTAACCAGCAAAGGTAAGATTTTTTTGAATGGACAAAAGAGACAAAAAGAAAGAAATGAACAGTCACATTTTGCTTTAGTGTAGCATAATTTTATTCAGTATATAAATTGTACGTCAGGAGCAAAGGCACCACCAGTGACCCATGTGTACCTCTGGTGACATGAAGATTAAGGAGGGCTGGTGTTCTCCTTTCACTGTTCTGGCTGCCAGCCTCCTAGTTTAAGCATTTGGAACATAGAACAAAAGAATAAGGAACAATAAGTAATAGTTCTATAGAGTTTCATCTTTATATACAAAGAATGCTTTCTTACCTGAAATGCCTCACTACTTATATTTTATCCCTGAGATCATTCTCATTTTTGGTCTGTGTGTTTTTAATAAGTTTTTTTATTGAGATTTTCCCATAATACAATAAAACTACAGCTACAAAAGATAATAAAAAAAAAAAATGGGGCAATAGAAATAAAGAGAGGAAAGAAAAAGAAAAAGTAAAGAAAGGAAAAGAAAAGAGACATACAAAAGAGAAACTTCTGATTTTCCATCTGCTGTTTACATGAAAGAAGAAAATATATATAAACATTTAAGTTCATGTGAATAACCATCTTCTCCACTTTCTTTTAAGTTAAGGTGTCTCGGAATCATTCATGTCCTTTCCCATGAAAAGTTCAAGATAGGTTCCCCAATTGCTATTATTATTAATAAATGTTAATCATATTTTTTATTTTAAATTAACTTTTATTAATTCCGTTACCCCATATGGAATTCTTCCATCCATGTCCATATGGGCCAATATTCCATTTTTGTTTCCCTGAGATCCTTCTTGAGTAAAACCTTGCATCCACTATTGTTATTAATGTAACTCTTCTCATATGGTTAGGAAATTTTGTATTATTATTTGTGTGTGTGTGTGTGCTTAGTTAATGATCCGAATGTTCCGTTCTGCTTGTATATAATTCCATATATCTGAGCTACGTATTTTTAATACTTTGGAAATAGCAGACAATAGAGGAAGGCTTAAGTTGGTTTTTAAGCCCATTCAGGTCAGTTACATGACCAGTCAACCCAATCTCAATTATGATGGCAAAAAGGAACTCAAAACACTATTTTTTAAAGGATTTGTCTGCCAGGCTTAGATCAGTTCAGGCAGCGGCAACTGAACTACTGAACAGAGTTTGGTCTGGTCTGTTGTAACTTTACTCTGCCTTAACTTACAATGACTTGGTTTACATCAGCTTCTTGTATATAGGATTGCTCCCTCATTCATCAATGTCGTATATTCTACATCTGGCCTTCCAGATGTTTTGAGACTACAATTCCCATCATCCCTGACCACTGGTCCTGTTAGGTAGGGATGATGGGAATTGTAGTCCCAAAACATCTGGAGGGCTAAGTTTGCCTATGCCTGTTCTACGCAGAGCTGATTTATAGTTAGACAGATGTATCATTGGCCATGTATATGAAATATATCATTCATTCTTGGTGTGGACAACCTTTGTCACACCAGATGCTATTGGACTCCAACTCTCATCAGTCCCAACCACCATGGGCAATAGTCAAGGATGATGGGAATTTGAACACATCAACATTTGGAGGGCCAAAGGTTCTCCACTTCTCATTTTTCCTTCTTCTTTTAGAATATATCTTCCCCTGGGTAAGTTCAGTTATGTTTCTTGTGGTTAAAAAAACAGCTTTGTGTCTTGGTATAATCAAAGCAGGAAAGAAAGGCAGAAACAGAGCATCCAGGGTCAGAAACAGCGGTTTCTCACCCACTGGTATTTAAAACCTTCAATTAACAAATTCTATGGTAGTGAATCATAAGGGTGAGAGGAAAGGGTCGATTCAAATTGTGCCTGCTGGTTCACATAATTTAATTGCTCTTGATCTGAGGCTGACCTGTCTGGTCAGCAATACTGCCACAAAGTAAGGACCTTAGGAAAAAGAGTCACATGGGCAGCAATGATATTACCAGAGCAAAATAGTCGTAACCTTTTTTTCACGCCAAGAAAGTTTTCAATCATTTAAATGAAAAGTTGGTGCTTCTAACACACAATCGAGATGCTGACTCTTTCTCTGAAGCAACACTAAGGAAGCATGTATAAATACAAAGCTTAGAAGAACAGGGGAAAGCCCATTATCTGAAATATTGACAAACAGGAATCAATTAGCCACTTTCTGTTGGCTAACTGCATGTGTCATTGGACTGAAGACCAATATCCTGTGATAGGCAAACTCTTGGACAGGACAGATGGTAGTCGCTTCTAGGCAGCCTGTTTATTAAGCATATATCCAGAATGCTTTGCGAGGAGATTTGATGATGTTGTGTCAAATAAATATTTTGGCACACTATTCAATGCATTGTCCCATCACTTTCCTTATCACTAAAAGTGCAGAGATTTGTTGTACAAAATGGGTTTGTTGTACGAGGTCACCAAACTAGTTTTACGGTAAACCCACAACCTGAGTTTGCCAGTATGAAAATAGTGACTGTCTGGAAATGCCCACAGATTCAAATCCTTGCACAGCAATGAAGTTCACTGGGCTATCTTGGGTGAATCACTATCTCAGCCTAGCCTACCATACAGGGTAGTAGTTATGAGCATAAATAACCCATGTATATCATCTTGAGCCTAAGTGTAAGATGAGGATGAAGATGCTAAACCTTATTGACAAATTGTGGATCTTCAGAACTGGATGATTGCTTCTGCACCACAACCAAAGCTCACACACAGCCCTCTTGTCTTGTTGTACATCTTTCACAGGCAACATTGCATTAGTTTACATAGCATTTTGCAATTACTAACCATCTTGCTATTCTCCATAGCCTTTGACATTCCAAACTACTAACTTATACTCAGCGTAGACCCATTGAAATTCATGAATGAACTTAACCATGCTCATTGATTTCAATGTGTTTGTGTAGAACTTAGTTGAATACCACCCACAGATACCTAAAAACTAAACTTCTGTGGGTATACATGTAACATGTTTTTGCAACATGTAACATATGAGTTGATGAATCTGTGTTAAGAGAGACAGGCCCATAAACATTGCCTAAATATTTTACTGCAGCATCAACAGAGCTTGCAACATTTCAGGCAAAAAGGGAGGGCATAGGCTGATAATTTTAGCTGCTAGATATTTACCAGTATTTTCTTTCTGCTACCTAGCAAGGACATGTTCAACTTGCCACCTGGCTCTCCAGCAAAGGCAGGGTTAATTCTAGCAAATACAACTGTTGTATAGCACACAAAGGATTAACTCCATCAGCACCTTATCTCACTCAGCCATATGGCTGACTCAGCAGAATGCCTGAGCTAAACTTTCTATTTCAAAGGGAAAATGTATGTTCTTGTGCAGCTTTGGCCCTCAGAACATAGACCCAACCCAATCCAAATCAGGTTGCTTCCAGAGTTATCCAGGAGCTCTGTGCACAATCTTTTGGTGGTTTCTCTTAGCAGCTTTTGGCTTGCTAAAGGAAAAGGGTGAGAATGTAGTTACTATTTCTAGCCAGCTGAACCTACCTTTACATATTTTTGGCCTCTTAGATTTCTCTTTTTGTTTATTTGTTTATGTACCTTCAGGATAGCAGGTGTTATCTAAGTTGCTCTTCTTCTCTTCATTTCTACTCAAAAATCAGTTTCTCTCTAAATTAAATTTCTAAAACTGGAGTGAACATTTAGTTTCACATTATGAAACTATTTTCAATCATTCATTCATTTCTATGCCACCTTTCCAAGGTTAAGACCATGCTCAATGTAGTTTACAAAAAATTACTTACTTAAAATCATAACAAAAAATAGTCCTAAACAATAAATGAAACATCAAAAAGAACACACTGAACAATTTCCACATAAATTATAAGATCTAAAATAAAGATTGTTGTTGTTTAGTCATTTAGTCGTGTCTGACTCTTTGTGACCCCATGGACCAGAGCACGCCAGGCACTCCTGTCTTCCACTGCCTCCCGCAGTTTGGTCAAACTCATGCTGGTAGCTTCGAGAACACTATCCAACCATCTCGTCCTCTGTCATCCCTTTCTCCTTCTGCCCTCAATCTTTCCTAACATCAGTGTCTTTTCCAGGTTGTCTTCTCTTCTCATGAGGTGGCCAAAGTATTGGAGCCTCAGCTTCAGGATCTGTCCTTCCAGTGAGCACTCAGGGCTGATTTCCTTCAGAATGGATAGGTTTGATCTTCTTGCAGTCCATGGGACTCTCAAGAGTCTCCTCCAGCACCATAATTCAAAAGCATCAATTCTTCGGCGATCAGCCTTCTTCTCGGCCTTTTGGCTAAGATCAAGTGTAGTATTTGTTCTTATCAATTTAATATCTACCCCTTCATGTTCTTATCAGTTTAATATCTACCCCTTCATGGATCACTGCCTTGCCGTGGCGAAGGGGCTTGAATAACTCAGAGAAGCTATGAACTATGCCAAGCAGGGCACCCAAGATGGACAGGTCATAGTGGAAAGTTTTGACCAAACGTGATCCACCTGGAGGAGGAACCGGCAAGCCACTCCAGTATTCCTGCCAAGAAAACTCCATGGACAAAGACAGCAGGCATATAAAATAAAGATACAAACTATTAATATCAATAACAGCAACAAATCACCTGAAAACAAAACCCAGCCCAAGAATCTTGAACCTAACCAGGTAGTAGGTGGGCAACCAGTGCATATTTTAAGAATGGCATCACATGTCAGCCTTGTGTTCCCAACAGCAATTTGGCTACCACTTCCTTCATCAGCTGGGGCTGCCAAACCTAGGCCCACATATTGCTCACTGCAGTAATACAGCCAGGAAGTTAACCGTGCCTGGGCTACAGTGGTCAGGCTAGGAATGGTTGTAGCTGGTGAACCAGCAAAGCTGGTAAAAGGTACTCTTAGAGGGCACCTTAAAAACACTAGTGGATCTACCTGTTCTGCAGTGTAATTTATAGCATCTTCAGGCAGTAGGTACAGCTAGATTGGAGAATCATAGATTTGTAGAGTTGGACGTGATCCCATAGGTCTGCTAGTCCAACCGCCTACAATGCAGGAATCGTACCTAAAGAATCTCTGACGTGTGGCCATCCAACCTCTGTTTAAAAACTTCAAATGAAGAAGAGTCCTCCACTACCTGAGGTTGCCAATTCCACTGTCAAAAAGCTCTTTCTATCAGAAAGTTGTTCCTAATGTTTAGTCAGAATCTCCTTTCTTGTAATTTAAATCCATTGGTGCAGGTCCTACCCTCTGAAGCAGGTGAAAACAAGCCTGCTCCATCATCCATGTGACAGCCCTTCAGATATTTGAAGATGGCTATCATATCACATCTCAGCCTTCTCCAGGCTAAACATACCCAACTCCCTCAACCATTCCTCATAAGGCCTGGTTTACGGACCCTTCATCATCCTGGTCACCCTCCTCTGCACACGATTCAGCTTGTCAATAGAACAGTAACCTCTCTAACAATAAGGATGGTGGGAGAAAAACCTTTATATAAAGGCTTTTTGTTAAATCATGTTTCTCATTTACCGTATCTGAAAATGGCCAACGTATCTTCATTTTTATATTTCTATCTATACAAATGTATGTGGGTGCTTTTCATGGAAATAGACATCACAAGTTGAATCTTTACATTTTCTATGACCCTTAATTAACTGTTCTTCCTTTATCACACAGAATGTATTTGCTTGTGATATTAGTCAGTCTTTTCCGTAAAAATAGGTCAAGTGCTTTAAACAGCAGGCTTTTCAGCATTACATTAATGAGTATTCTGGTAAGTAAAATCAAAGACATCAGGGAGGTGATGGTGGGGGCGATATGCCACCTAATGGCTTTGCGTTCCAGCCTTGTGCTTCTAATAATGTTCCACTCATGTTATTTGTTTGAATGAATAATATTGGTCCCAGAATTCCATATGTGTCTTTTTATATTCGTGCATCTCTGCAATTACTGGAAGTACATTAAGCTTGGCTACATTTAAGAAATTCTACTTGTGTCTCAAAATGCTTGCAGTCATTGTGGGTTGAGATATTAAATGTTCACTGGAAAGAATGCATTATAATAAATGTGCATTATGGTTGAGTTGTTTAAGATCACATAGTGCTATAAAAGAAGTATGGAATGTTGTTGTTGTTTTTTATAAATAAATAAAAAACAAAAACCTAAGGTTGCAATCCTGAGCACACTTTCCTAGGCGTAATACCCATTTAACATAGTGGGACTTATTTCAGGGTAAATATGCATTGTGAATGTCCATTGCTACTAACTGGAAAGGGGGAACATGGCATCCAGAAACACCCTCTGCTGATCTCAATGCTCCTCTCAACCTTAGGCAAAGCATCTAAATCCTCTATTTAAGGTCAGGGTTCCAGTGTTTCTCCCCTAAGTTCAGGAGTCTCCTGTCCTAACTCTACTCCCTGCCTGTTTGACCCACCACTGAGGTAACAGCTCTCAGCAGGCACACCAAGCTCCCCCCAATTCCTGTGGCCCTGTTCTACCTCCTCCTCCCTGCCGATGTTTTGATGTTTCATGGGCAAGTGGGCAAGAGAAGGCTGAGTGGGGAGCCTGGCAGACCCATTTCATCTCCTCCTGCCCACCCAATGTTGCTCTGTGCTCCCCATTCCCCACCTGGCACACAAACAACATTGTGTCCTGGCCCGGTCTGTGGGCATTCAAGTGCTAGGTGGTGGCAGGACACATCATGTGATGCGCCCCCGCAATGTGGGAGGCAGGTCAGTGCCCTTGGCTCCCAGACTGTTCTACATCCTCCTTGCTAAGTATAATAGATCAAATTCACACATGAATTTAAAGTGTATGTGCATTAATGAAGGTTTAAAATGGAAAATGGCTAACTGTTTTGCTAACACTGGATGTTTTCTAAGGACTCTGAGCTCTTGCAGAGTTGATAATTAACTAACTAACTGATTGTTCTCTGGTAGCTAGCATGTGAGTGTTGTAACCTTAGATCACGTGATGAAAGTTTTGTGTTGCAAACCTCCATTTTGAAGGGAGTTGGCTTTGAGTCTTTGTCTCCCAAACTCCATGGAGTGAGGATGTAAATGAAGCTGCCCTGAAGGGGAGAGTAAATAGCCTGGAGGCTGGAATGCAGACTCTGGGGAGAGTGAGGCCTTTGCTTTTAGGTCTGTTCACATTATTTCATATTTTTTTAGATGCTGAGCCTGTGCTGGACAGCAAAAGACATTGTGTAGATATTTTGGTTGTATCTTTGATGCTTAATCCGCTCCGCTTCCGAGCGGAGCGGGGTTGCGGTTTGACCGCATGGCCGCTCACTGGTGTCAGGACGAGGAGAACGTCCCATGTCATCAGGGGACCTGGCCACGTCATTGCACGGCTGCCAATTCAGCTGGCCAGGTGCATTTAAACACCAGCTCTTAGATCTCCCTCCCTCCCTCCCCTTTTCCAGGTTTTTTCAGCTTTGGCCTTGCTATGGACTGTGGTTGGTCATCATTGAGGGGCTTGGTAGGAATTTTTTTCCCTCTGGCAAATTGGCACTGGCCATTTGGTTTTCGCCTACCTTGTAGCAATCGTCACAACTTTGTAACGTTTGGCGGTTAGGCATTGGTATGACTCGGTTTGGGGGAGGGGAGGTGTGGCCAACACCTGCCCCTCCATGTTGAAGGGTATTCCATTAAAGGAACCCTGGGTGAGTGGATCTTGTCTGAAGTCCACGGAGGGGCTAGGACCATGCCAGACCCCATCGGGAACCATAGGGGAGCTCGAGTCAATCTGCATCAGCAGGGCTCCCCCTATTGGTGTTTTACCCTTACAGGACTCCCTGCATGGTGGGCAGGAGTCAGATATAGTCTATTCATTTTCCAGTCCCTAAGCCAATACCGCTCACATTCTGTAACCAATAAAGTTGTGGCCTAAATTTTGCCCAATAACCATTACCCTAATGTATTGTGTACATGTGTCATTACTCTTCACGGGGGGAGGCCTTGGAGTCTTGACACGCAATGTTCTGTTTTTAAAGAGTTCTGCTAGTAAAATTTGAATCATATGTTTATGGGTCTAGAGACAATACTTCATTTCAAAAAAGAGACAGTTTTATGCTTCCAGTTGCTTCGAACTTTGCAATATTAATATCTGCAACAAACATCTCCTTTCCTCTTAACCTCTTAAGTAGAGCTTGTTGGCTATTCCTTCTCACAGCTCCCTAGTAGTTCCCAATTTCTTCACTGCAAGCACTCAGCTTTCTCTCTCTCCACACTCTGTGATAACAATGCAGATTCCTTTCCTTCAGCTTTCTCCAAGTCAGCTGCACACAACCCCTTTGCCTGTCCTCTCACGCTCCCATTCTCATCTCCTCTGACATGCACTCCCATCATCCCTCACCACTGGTCATGCTGGGAATCCAACAACATGCAGATGGCACCATAATGGATACCCTTGCTACAAAAAGTGAGCAGATACAGTAAAAACTAAAATTCAGCGAAGTCCCTCACACACAGAGAGATAAATGTTAAGCCTGCTCATGAGTTCTGTAGTTCCTGGCAAATACATTTTAACTAATAGTTGCTGCTGTTGTTGTTTTAATTATACTGCATAAAATGTAAATAGGTCAACTGCAAATGATAATTGATATTTATTAGAATATAAATTGAAAGGGGTTGATTGCTAAATAAAGATGAATCCTTCCATGAGAACCACCTCTTCTCATGAGCCTTTCTTCCATTTTTAATTCCAACCTCTTTGGGCTTTCAAAGCAATTCAGAGCCCTATTAGCTGAAACAATGGGGATAAAATATTTGTATCCCTACAGAGATCACCTTTCCTGACTTTTCCTGTGAACAAACTGATTACAGTTTGGCCGTTGGGGTTGAGGCACTTGAGTGAAATCTTTAAATTGAAATTAAATGTCAAACTGTTTTACCATTTTAATTAGTTTTCATCTCCCCCCACCGCCCACAATGGAATCATGTGCAACATTCTGTAGCTTATTATCTAATAGATAAAGTCGGAGATAAAACTGGGACATATGTTTCCCATTTTTGAAAGGCCTCAGAACTGATGAGAAACAAAAATGTTCTTTAAGTTTTAAATTCATAGGAAGTTCAAATTAATTAACATCAAGTTTTGTCAACTGGGCCTAATAACAAAGGACAGTCTTCTCTGATTTCTCTGTCCTTCCTAATTTCCATCCTCATGCTTGTCCTCTCCACCCCAGCCCCCCGAAGATTGAAATGATATGAGCTGTTATTCTAGGGTAGAGGTAGCCAATGTGGAGCTGGGGACAGAGCAGGGGGACATTTCAGAGAGGATTAGACAAATCTATGAAGGTTGAGGCTAACAATGACTACTTGTCATAATGGCTACAGTATTCCTTCCAGTATCTGAGGCCATATGGCCCTGAATACCCAGTTGCTGAAGATCACAAGCAGAAGAGATATATTGTGCTTGGTGTAGGTGGCTAATTGGCCACTGTAGGACCAGAACTATATAGGACTTCAAATTGGTCACTCTGGCATCTCTTTTTCTAGAAAAATAGCACTGAACGTCCCTATTTTCATCAGAGAAATGTTGGAGGGCATGTCCTTTTGAAGAGGGCTTGCCTGTTAAACCACTCTGGGAGGGGAATAGGAGTCTCCTAACAGCCCTCAGTGAGTCTGACCAAACTGCAGGAGGCAGTGGAAGACAGGAGTGCCTGGCATGCTCTGGTCCATGGGGTCACGAAGAGTCGGACACGACTAAACGACTAAACAAAAACAACAGCCCTCAGAACCCTTAACAAAACTATAGATCCCAGAATTATTTGGGAGAAGCCATGGCTGTTTAAAGTAGTGTGTTTAAGTGTATGGTGTGAACATGGTCTTTGAGTTAATCCACCAGGGCTCTTCTAATGTTCTGAAGGCAATCTAGCCCAAACAATCCCCATTTTCTCTCAAATAAGTAGATATATTTAAAGATCTGGGGTGCATTTATCACAGTATCTGTGTCAAAAGTTAAAAACTGGTGTTAAATTCCTCTTTAGGCCCTGTTTTGAATTCAAAAAACCCAAATGCTTCCTACCCTATTATATAAAAACTTTATCGTGGTCAAAATTAAACTGACTCACCAAAGTTGCTAATTTTCACATTTCTTTTGCAAAAGACTGGATCTGCACTGCAGCAAGAAGCAGCTTCGACTGACATGCTCATTTTGTCTCCTTTTCCAAGGCAGCATTATAGTTTTAACAGTTAGTTTGCGTTCTGCTCTCTGGGAGACAGCCTTTCCTGTTTCTTATTCACTTTAGAAAAAGAGGAGGGAAAGAAAGAGGCAGGAGGATGACAATATGATGGGGAACATGTCAGGAAATATTGAATATGAAATGGATGTGTTATCCCAAAGGGAAATCCTACTATAACAGGACAAACAGCAATCTACGGTGTGGTGTGGGGATGGAAGCGATCTGCATTTGTGAACTCCTCATAAGTTTACCCAAGAACACTGTGTGGATTAATGGGTTCTTATTTGTTAAAGAGGTGGCTAGCTGTGAAATAAATAGAGTGCGCATCTAGAAAAAGTAATAGAGAATTGGCCTTCTTGTTTTTGCCCTGTGCTTGTGACTGAAGAAAAATGACATGCAGACTAGTGAAGGGAGAATTGCAAAATAACTGAAGATACAGAAAAGGAAGAGGAATTAAAATAAAGCTCAGAGAAATATCTGCAACAGCTGTTGTAATATAGGGTTTAGAATGCAGGGGCTTCCAACCTTTGCAACCTGGAGGAGCTATTAGGGACACCAAACACATATTGTAACATATAGGTGACCTATTGGTGCCAATAGTTTGCGTGTCTAAAGCCTTTTTGCAAAAAGACAGGAACTTGTAGGTGGAAAGGAGGGCTTTTATGGAGATATGTGTGCCTTGACCCCTGATATAGATAATGTCCATAGGATAGCACTCTCACTTAGACACATTGCTAAGACGTTCCTCTTTAACCAGGCCTTTGGCTGATTGACATCCAATACCCTATTAAAATGGGGGGATGATTGGGTTCTTCTTTTATTTTTTATTATGTATTTTGTGATTTTATATTGCAATTTTATGTTGTGATCTGCCCAGAGACCTGCAAGTATATCAGGAACAGAGGTAGATCCCAATATACATGTAATATGACTTCAAGAATAAGACTTGTTGCAGGAAGACTACCCAGACATATAATTTTAGCATGCAATGTTAACATGCAATTCTGTGTCTAATTGTTTTGAAATTACATTTAAATGTGTCCCGTGTTATCTTTGCTTTTATCTCTTTTTAAATGAATATTGTAGATGTATCTTTGTAAACTGATTAGAGGTTGTCTATTGGGTAAGTGAGACATATATGCAGTTAAACAAGATAACTAAATATTCTAGAATAGATTTATAAGATTATATTGGGCGTGGGACATTGAATGTAGCATACTAGTCTCTTGATACATTATTTCTATCATTATACTGGCTCGTTTCTGAACAAATGAGGAAGATATGTCCATGAGAAGGCCTAACTGTGGTGACAGAATTAATCCTAGGCAACTTGTTGCACAACCCTATACATGTCTACTCAGAAGTAAGCCCCACTGAATTCAATTGGAATTACTCGCAAGTGGGCACAGGATTACAGCCTTAGTCTAGCATAGAGGTGGAGGACCTGTACCCCTCAAGATTCCAACTTCCATCACCTCCAGTCAGCATAACCAAGGATCAAAGATGATGGGAGCTATAGTCCTGCAAAATCCCAGGTTAGAAGATGGATGGTGCACGGCTCTTGCTGAAAACAGCACCACTCCATCCCCTCCTCATTACTCCATCACCAACGTTTAGTAATACAAAGACATTGTAGCACACACTTGGTACACACTCCCACTTATTTCCTTTGAATGGATGCATCAGGTGATTGAGAGGAGGGCCATGGGATCAGTGTGGCCTATGGGATCCTCTTCTGCACCACTTGACTGCACTGACTCGCAACAGCTCTCCAAGTTTTTTGCCCTGTTCTTTTGTTGACTCATTCAATGTTGACATTTTAATTGTAAGGTCTTGGCGGCAAAGGCTAGTCAGTTCTCGTTTCTTCCTTACACTTAATGGTAAGCTATACTTTGATGGCGCAGTATGGATAAGAATACTAACTCAGATAATTGCTGTATTGAACATTTATGAACACTGTCCCTATTTTAACCTCAAAACAGTTAGAATGGTGGCATTACAATTTATTTTATTTTTTATTTTTATTTTTTTAAAAAAAACCAGTTACCAAAGTATTTCAGCCAATATTTCTCAGCATGTACTTGTAATGCAATACCCTTGCTTCCAGTAAATGAATTTTATAAAGGCAGCTGAAAGCTACAAAGCAGATTCTATATAGTTATTTCCATACCAGTTACAATTGTTTTGACACACAGAAAGAAATAATATTATATATAAGCATACATAGATCCTTTCTGAATGTATATTCAAAACAGAAAACACAAAGCATTCAATCTAAAAGGATTTTCATTTTTTCAGTAGTTTAAAAACATATTATAGGTTCTTTTTAAATGTTACAAGATGCAATCCGATGAGTACACCTGCTGTAAGTTGGTGCTGAGGCATGGCAGCTCACGCTTGTGATCTTTGTTGAGAAGAACATTGGTTTAGACTTTTCCTGGCTGCAGAAAATAGAGGCTTAACATACTCATGGAAACATACTCATACATTGGTTTTTGCTAAGTGAGGTATCAATAATAGTGCTGAGAAATTTCTTCTCATCAACTCAGGTTTCCCCCTAACTATCCTTGCCTTCATTTTTTCCAATAGAGTTTCAAAGCAAGATGGTAGGACAATGGATAAAAAAGAAATAGGTATGGATGGAGGGGAAACAACATTGGTGCTTATGTGGGTAGGCCTACAACAATAGCTTGCAGCCTCCTGGCTCTCTGTAGAGAAATTACCTTTTAAAATGTTTTTAATGGAACAGCATTTGTTTTAGATATACAATGTTCACTAGGTGTTCACTCATTTTAAAATACAAAGTATTCATTGCTGGCTGGCAGTTGTTAGTTAGTTACATAAGGCTAGTCTGGAGAAAGTGTTACTCTTTTTAGACTCAGAGGGTTGTACAATGGTACTTCTGATAGGCCTGCTAAGCAGAAATTTTTGGTCACACATTGGCTGGAAAAAAATTTTCTGATGAAGAGGGAGAATTCTATGCCTCCCAAAACTGATTGAAGGATAAATTAGTTCTACCATTCTTTGAGGGCTGTGACTGATTAAGACTGAAGAAGAAGAAGAAGAGGAGGAGGAGGAGGAGGAGGAGGAGGACACCTCACCAATCCCTGCTCCCTTTACCCAGCCCCTCACAGCTCTCCCAAACTCCCTCTCCCTTCACAGCTTGGCTTTACATATCTCCCAACAAATTCTGGAACAGATGTCTATACATCAGCCCCATTCTTATTCAAATGGCATGGTTGGATGGACAAAGCCAATCTATTCACATCCCTTTAATCCATTCTATCAGCAGAGTTATCCCCAGTGCATTTTGTTGCTATTTCCCTTTTTTCCCTTTTTCCTTTTTTTTTTTACTTACAGAACACTTACATTAATCCTATCAAATGCTTATTAAACTGAATTATTTGGGAACTAAGTGAGAATAAGTGCTCCATTATGGATAAATTACTATGGATGGTAGCTTGGAGCAGTCCTTGTAAAGTAAAGCATTGCCATAAACTTTATTAACCTTAGCAAGTGCGTGAGAAATTGTTGGACTCTGAAGAAAAGGGAGAATTATCTTCAAAACAAATGCTATAGACTCATCAACTTCAGACACCTCCACTCTGCAGCTCATAACATTATTTTTCAAGGAAAATCTTTTAGAACTTCATTTGTAAGGCACAGTGCTCCGCTGCATCAAACAACAATGATCTATCTAGTCCAAGGTCCTGTTCTCACACTGGCCGACCAGATGCCCATATGAAGCCTGCAAGCAGAACCCAAACAGAAGAGCATTCTGTCCTCCTGCTGTTAAGAAGCATCCTGCCCCCAGTTGTAGAATGCTGTTTCCTGCTGCTTTGGGGCCCTTGCAAATATGGTGGACTATGGTGTGGGGTGGTGATGTAGAGACTAAGGTTGTGTGTGTGTGTCCAAAGGCAACTTCTGCAAGTGACCCTTTGGAGATACTTTTCAGGGACAGAAGGAGCTGTCAGTGGAGGACTCAGTGGGTAAATGTCAGGGATTGGACCAAAGGGGACAAGAGAGAAGAGGAATGGTGGAGATCAAACTGTTAAGATATTCAGATCCACCTTAAGAGGAACAGGCTGTTGTGTGTCACATGCCTGTTTACACTCCAGCACAGCTTGCTGGGAACTTCCGGTTTGTGTATAGCTTTTGCTTATGCTGCTTGCTTGGACACGAAAGGGAGAAGACATGTTTTTCCTTTGTCCTGAATACACTGCTTGTATATATGCTTTACACAGCCTCTATCTGCCCTTCTGTTGAGAAGAGTTTATTACTCTGCTGATTAGAATGTGCTCCAGCTTCTGAAGGCTTCTGAAGCTGTGGGTCACTGTTTCATGTCAAGCCAAGGACCAGAGATCGCCTGGCTACCGGCCGGTGGGCTGGAGCCAGCTGGGGGCTTGGAAATTACCCCCGTTTCTTTGGATGCATCCCAACACAAACCACCCCCCATTTTCCTGACACTGCAGGAGAAGAGGAATGCAGCATTGATTCACAGCAGGAGTTTGAGGAATTTCACAGCTCAGAGATAGACGAACATCAAGAGTTGGGAGGTGTTAGAAGAAGGGGGAGGGGAGACAGAGGCAGGGCAGCCAGCTGACACGTTGTCACTGGAGAGTATTTCTGACCCCTCCCCCTTCTCCCAGAACTCGGAGTTCATTAAGAGTGCAGGGACAAAGGACTCAGAGAGAAATGGCCATGAACGGCCACTGTAAGGGAAGATGCTGTTGCTAGGAAGAAGGGAGGTGGAGCCCAGGTGGAGCAACACCATTGTCAGGGCTTGCTATGTTCTGTTGTCTCTCAATATTATGAATGAATAGACTCATTAAAAAGGACTCTTACCTTGTTTTCTCTGCTCTTGCTGCAACCAGGGGAGGAATAGCTTTTCCCGAAGCCTTGACAGTAAATCAGCTTCATCCAACCCATTAATAGTACATGCATCTTATATTATTACAATACTCAAAACATTTGGCACTTGGTGACAATGCCCCCCCCAGGCCCTAGTTTTTATTGCCTCCTGTGCACAACCACTCACACAATTTCAATGACCAAATAGGGAACTGAACAACCATTTGGCATAGATCTTCATTTCAGACATTAGGTGGACCTTTTGTGTCTACCCAGTTTTCTGGTTCTTATGTTCTTAGGATCTCCTCGGGGGACAGCATGCACTCTGCATTGCACATATCAGTCTTTACAAAAAGAAGCTTGACTATATTTAACAGCCTATATTTCTAATTCAGACCGTGTGGGCATTGAAGTGGGCAATCCCAGGGGTGCCAACTTGAATAAAATATGGGGGGGCAGGTAAGCCCTGCTCCACATAATCAATCACATGGTGTGGTGCACACACACCATTTGAATGGCAATGCCCTTAACTTTGCTTCCCCACCCCCACCCCACGCCTCAAATATTTTATTGGGGGGGTGAAGGAACCTTGGCCCCTAAGAGTTGGATCCTTTGAGAAACCTTAGTCCATCCTTGAGCCTCATGACACTACCTATAACTTCACACACCCTGAAAACATGTAGAAAATGTCAATTTCAATCCCAGCCAAACACATACTGCAGGCCAGGGACTGTGGCAGACCACTACTCTAATTTGAAGGCCCCATTTCAGGTTGAGAAAAGGTTGCAAATAGACTAGCTGACCAATAACAGGATTTACTTGAAGGCTGCTTATCTAGTAAGTAGACCTTTGTGTGGTCTCCATTTCCTAACAGTCTCTGGGAGATGGCCTCTAAATGGCCCCTCTGGTGCAATCCCCAGCATGACCTCACCATTGTCATAGACTGTGATTATTGTAGGATATTTGATGCTAATTGACCAACTGTGTCAACCTCCTACGAAGACAAGGCTGGCAAACCTATGGTCTTCCAGATACTGTTCAACTCTAATCACCCCTGACCATTGATCATGCTGGTTGGGGCTGAGAAGATTTGGAGTCCAACAACATGTGGAGGGTCACAAGTATCCGATCACAACAGTAACAGATGGAAGTTTTAGGAAGACCTAAAAGTTACTTCCATACATATGTACAGTACTGAGAAACATGGTCCATATCATTACATAAGGAAATAAATATTTATCCTTTAGATATATGCAAGGTATATTTCTGAATAATGCCCTCCTTTCCCTTTTTTAATTGCAGCAGGAAGATGTGATAGCCAGCCTTTAAAAATGTGAGTGAACAGTTAGATCTTAAAAGCACAACTTGTTCAATATGTCTATTTCTTTAAGAAGCTTAATGGCAAATCCATAGCTTATTCAAGTCAATTTATTAACCACTTAAAGTGCCTGAAGAAGCCTTATTGATTGATTACATATATAGGCAAAATAATCTGCAAAGGAAATGATACATAAAATGCCCCCTTTAGTTTAGTTTAGTTTTTCTAAAAAAAAAAATGTACCTCATTAATTGCCTATCTTCTAAAAATATGGATCTGTTTAATTTAGGCAATGAATCTGAGTGCTTTGTAAAGTTATAGTGAGAATATACTGTTTCCTATATTTGTGATGAATAAGTGTACCCTCTAGGTGAGAAAACATTACAAGTTTGTTCTAATTTCCATATAAAGCATGTTCAGAACTTGTTTCCCTGCACAAAACATTTAATCTAATCTTGAATGGGCAAAATTATTAGCATTAACTCATATCCAGGCACTCTACAGTACAAATATATCAGAACAGCCCAAGAATGAGGCAAGAGTTCCAGAAGTGTTTGTGAGAGTACAAGTCACCTTAAGAGAGAGGGGGGCAAAGACAGCTTGAAGATAAATTCATTGGTTGACACATCTCAGCAACTTCACATCTTTACTTCTTAGCATATAAACAGTATATTTAGAGGGACAAATGAATGATGGACATATTTAATACACCAGACGCCACTCCGGCTCCTATTGCCTCACCAAAAATGTATTTCCAATCTCAGACAATAGATATGCCTATGCTTCACCAGCACTCATTGGGGACCAATATCTGTTAAGATGTGATTCCTCCATTGGTCTAGACATCACTGTTGTGCTGTTTCTGTCATCCTGTCTGTCTCCTATAAAACTTCTCAGAAGGCAGGGATGTTGTAAACAGACATTCAGAAAAACAACAACAGGAAGAAATCTGAGGAGCTTTGACTTTTTTCACTGCTCTTGCAAATAAGTTTGTAATACTGTTAAGATAACTTTAGCATGTAGAAGTTTGAGAACTTTCTTTTTCAGAAATGGACACCTACTGAACAGGAAGTCCTTGTTTGTTTGGTTTTTTTTTTTTTTTTGCTTTTTTGGATGACAATAAGATATAGGCTCATCAGAAGTGCCAATAGTTTCATGGTAATACATTGTATCTGAGCCAGATTGTACAGATTTACGGTGGCTTGAGCAACCAAAACATTTTAACAAGCAAGTCTATATTCATGAGGCCACTCTACATTTCATGGACAATATAGCCCCATCTGACATGCAATGAAGTTGATTTAGAATTGCATACCTCCTGGGCAGATATTAGTTCTTAGATTACTGTAATCGAGATCTCAACTTTTCATTATCATGCAATTGCATCTAACCATGGACAGAACTGAGAGACAACATGGGGCCACCATCTGCATGCCCAAAACAAACACCCACTGTGCAAGTGCTTCTGCACCACAACATGCCTCTGTTGTTCTGGTCTACCTTCAGTTCTGAAGTGCTAAACCAGGGTCGTGAAGATGATCCATAAGGAAAAGTGAAGAAAGTGCCAATGTACCATTTAGCATTTCATCTCTGTGATACATTATTTATGTGTAGGATCTAATCTAAAGTATCTCCATTAATTTGAGATGACTTTGCTATACACTCATTTGTCACAGTGCTATCTATGAAGGAGTATGGGAAGCAGCCTCATGTCAGGTCATGCCACTGGTCCATCTGGCTCAACAATCTTTGTTACAGATTACAGAATCTAGAGAAACCTGTTGTCCTCCAGATGTTCCGCTCCCATCAGCCCCAGCCAACATGGCCAATGATCAGGAATGTTGGGAGTTGTAGTCCATTGCCACAGGCTGCCCCTCCCTGATCTATTTCAAGAGATTATTTTGCATACATATTCTTCATACCTATTTATCTCCATCTTCTCTTCTCACTGTTAACAATCTATACCACTAATTCTAATTCTAATAGAATTGATCCGGAATTGGCCTCCACAGTCACTTATGGACCCACTGTTAAGACCGTATTCATGGAAAACAATCTTACCCGGCTACGAGTGATCACCAAAGAAAATAAAGAAGTTTATACCACTTCTCTGAGCAGAGTAATAAGGGTCGGGTTTGCTTTCCTTTGGAATGAGGCAAATGAAAGCTTATTGGTATTTTGTGTAATATTTGCCTTATTTACAAATATACAGTCATAGGCAGACAGTGGCTGATGTCAAATGATATTTTCGTTACCTACCACTAAACTATCTATGCATCTATCAATGCAGTAGTAGCCAAGCTTGCTGGACATAATATTGGCTTTTTCCATACACTGCTTCAGTTTCCAGCAAAACCTATATAACTGGTTTGATAAGAGGCTATGTTAGGAAATGATAACTCTACAGTGTTGCTGGAATGTTATTATCTATATCCAGCATTTATTTGTTAACCCAAGGGCAGTTTGCAGATCACCTGATGGACTATCTCAAAGACTAATTCAGTTCATTGCCCCTTGTTTTTGCAGAACATGGTACCATAAGCTACACCAAAAGCAAGACAGATATACCTGCACTAAAGTTAATCCTTGCCATACAACAATTTTGGAATTCTTAAAAACAATCAAGCATGCTTGATACATTTTGTTCTCTGCATTCATATTGCTTATTATGTTTTACTCTTTGCATTTGTATTATTCATTACTCACTGCTCCATTGTCTTTCATTGTCTATACTGCCTGAAATAGCTATCCTTTTTTAGATAATATATGATGATAGAAAAATATGATTCTTGTTGATAGCATTTGTTCTCATCTTGTTTGTAAATAGACCAATTTAACTGATATTGGTGAGGGACACTGTTAGACAATGAAATAATGATTTACTCCCAAGAAGCCAAAGGCTAGAAGGAGCAGCACACCTGCATATTAAAACAAGGCAAATCTTCTTGAAGAACATTAACTACAGCAGGCTTAGAGGATCTTTTTCATTGTGTCATGGGCATAATACAGAGGGTGATTTCTGGAAGCCAGGCTTCATTCCAGTCATGTAAAAATTAGAGGTTTCTAGTCTGCACACCCCTGTTCCCATCCTTATCAGATAGTTGTGGGCATTACTAGATCAAGATAACTTGACCACGATTGTCCATGCATTGGTAACCTTACAATTGGATGACTGCAATTTGTTCTATGTGGAGTTACTCTTGGGATTGATCTGGAGGCTGCAACTGGATCATCCCAGGACATTGCGTGAGGAACATGGGGTCCACGATCAAAAAGGTGGAGAGTGTTTGTACAAAATTCCTCACAGTGGCCTCCTTTTCCGAGTGGGGTAAGAAAAAAGAAACATCTCAGGGGGGGAAATGTATTCTGTGAAATTTGAGTTCTGCTTGAGTTTTAAAACTGTCCTGTTTGCAGGGGCTGAGGAAGGGAGGTGTGGATGGGGGCAGGTCACCCCATGTGTCACCACTGAGGGGGGTGACAAAATGCCAGGCAGCACTCACCGCGGGGCCTGCAGCACACCTGAGCCACGTGTCTCTCCTGGGAGAGACACAGTGGCTTGGGCGCGTGCAGGCTCTACACAGTCCAAATGGTCTGCCTGCTGCCTCCCCCCCACCCAGCTATAGGGCGGCTGAGTGGGAGGAGGCAGGTAGACTCAGGTGACCCTGTGGTGTGCCCCGTGCCTACAGGTGGCTTGCCCCATGCCTGGGCGCACCGCCCCAGGTGCCCAGGCGGCTTCCTCTGCCGCTGCCTCTTTGGAGCAGGTTTCCTGCTTTTTTTGTTGCCACCACTTTCTGTAGCCTTGATTTCCCACACTTGCATTTGATTCCATTGGATATGGCCACTAGGGATAGGGAATAAATCTCCCAAATGGGTTTCAAAGCAGACTCACATGATTCAGCCCAGTCAAATCATGAACCAGAACTAAACATGCTTCTGAATCAAGACCCCTGTGCATCCCTTTATGAGATTGCTCAAGAGCTGCAACATTGCTTCTTTTCCTTTTAATTTTTTTAATGTTATTATAATGATACAGTGGTACCTCGGATTAAGTACTTAATTCGTTCCGGAGGTCCGTTCTTAACCTGAAACTGTTCTTAACCTGAAGCACCACTTTAGCTAATGGGGCCTCCTGCTGCCGCTGCGCCGCCGGAGCACGATTTCTGTTCTCATCCTGAAGCAAAGTTCTTAACCCGAGGTACTATTTCTGGGTTAGTGGAGTCTGTAACCTGAAGCGTATGTAACCTGAAACGTATGTAACCCGAGGTACCACTGTAATGATAATCATCATCACCTAGCCATCTGAAAGCACCTTAGAACAGTGGTAGAGAACCTGTTTTGCTCACCAAAGGTGCAGGGCTCAGTTCTTGGCAACTCCAGGTAGAGCTAGGAAGATCTCTTGTCTGAAACCCTGGAGAATTGCTGTTAATCAGTGTAGAAAAATGCCTAGCTAGGTAGACTAATAGTCTGACTGGGTATAAGGCTGCTTTTCAAGTTTCTAGTTTACTCGAAGGTATCTCAGAGGGTTGTTGGGAGGATCAAATGTAATGGAGACAAAGCCATGCATTTTACCTCATACCCCAGCTCTGTGGGTGGTCTGAATAGCTTTCAATTAGCACAATTCACAGAAAAAGCTAAAACTTCAAAAGGATAGAAAACAGAAGGCCATAGATATGAGGAGTGTAGGTAACACTAATGCAACTCCTGCTTAGATCCTAATGTGGATTATTAGGCAACCACTTTATCCCTCGCTTATCATATGTACACCTATTAAAAGCCCTCATTAAAGTGTCCTATTAATGCATTTATTTTATTTTGCAGCTTGGCTGCTTTGTGCCTAAGCAATTAATAGGCTTGTATTTCTAGCAGCTATTTGAATCCTTTCCAGTTTCATTTCAAAATGAGTGCCTTTTTGCTTCAGCTCAGTTGTCACAGCATAATTCTTTCCCTTGACGAGTGCTACTTTCCTGTCCCCCTTTTATGGGGCTGTTTAGCAAATGGTGTCAGTTTAGGGCATGGAGAAATAGGGCTTTGTCACATTCTTATGTGCCTGCTCAGAAGTCATTGCCAGCTCTGATGAAGGAGTAATGTTCTACCTGCAAAAGTTGGTGTGAGTTGAAAAATCCCCGTGAACTTCCTTTTGTGCTGAATTTTAAAGTCTGGTTCCACACTTCGTAGGTCTGTGTCTGAGTGGTTTCTGTTTTGTCCCACCACATTCCCTGGGAAAACACACTCTTTCCTGATAAATCAGCACAAAAGGCAATCTGCAGAAAACATGATTATCATTTGTTCCGTTTCAGGGGTAACTGTGTGATTTCCCAGGGAAAGTGTTGGGAGTTAAAAAAAGGAACTGATTGGACCCAATCCTGGAAAGTGTGGCACAAAAGGAAGTAGGCATTGCCCTGATGACTTCTCTACAATCCTCTTACTCAGCCTCAAGATCCACAACTGAAGATTGGATTCTTATGGATGCCCTATTAATTCAATTAGGCAAATATATGTGGACTTAATTTGCAGAGGGGTTCATGCAAGCCCTGTACAGTGATATATGAATACATCATTTTCTATTCTGCCTTGTATTCATTGCCTGCAGCCTTGTTGCATGCCCAACTGCAGAGCGCCCCTCCCAGAGTGCCTAATACAGTGTAGATGAATAAATGGACAAGACAACCGTATGGGATTAAAATGGCCACAACTTTATTGATTTCAGATGTAGGAAGACGTTGGCATAGGCAATGGGCGTATATCCCTCTCAGCTGCCCCTCTGGGGAACTGAGGTATGACAGGGTCAATTCAGGGGTGGGTCCATCACAAAATGCAGGTTTACACAGATGGCCCCCAAACACTGAGGGAAGTTCAATGGCCCACTAGATTTACATACTTGGCTCTTTGGACAGAGACTTCATTCCAGACCCCTCTAATGGGGTACCCTATAATTGCCACCACAGGGAACAGGGGATGTGTGTGTCATCACTTCACCACACCCCAGTTGGATGAAAGACTATAGGATTCCACCCAAGACCTAAACCACCAAAGTGCTATGGGAAAGGCGAAACCTGTGATGGAGGGAAAACTTCCTGGCCCCAAATACAGTGACTGTCAACAGACCACAGAAAAGTCCACCTAGTTGAAGAGGAAATGGTTAAGGCAGTAAGAAAACCTAATGGAGGAAGGGTGGGTGATGCTCCTGGCAAACTGGATGATGAGAGCCGCGTCAGCTGGGATATATACTTGCCAGGTGGACCTGAGAGAAGCCTGCCTCCCTCGGGCCCGCTTGGCAAGCCACAGCCTGCAGGACCGCTGTGGATTGGCTGATTCAAACTGATGGGTTTGGCGGGAACCCATGAACCTCCACAACGGCCGGGGGGATGTGCAGTGCTCAAAATGGTGTGGCGTGTCCAGGGGGAGAGGGAGACACCACATTGGGCCACAACTGCTGCTCACCGAAAGAGACAGTAAGTGGCTCTTACCATTGCACTACAGTTAATCTTCCACCCAAAGCTACATTATTCATCTTACTGTCCACCATGAAATTAAGTCGCCATTGCGTCATGTCACCCTCTTCATTTCAGCGCAAAGGAAACGCGATGCAAATGGGAGGGGCACACAGTCAATTGCATATCATTTGCACACTAGAAGCAACAACAGGAAATAGGGATCACATTTGCTAGATTGCTTGCTGTTCTGGAAATGGGATGAATAAGAGAACACTGGTAATTTAATGTAACTGTTTTATTTTTTAAAAAAATATGATTCCTTTAAAAAAGAAAAAATGCACTCACACTGATTTGTTTATACAAAGTACTTATACATTCAGCATTGATTGCTTTCCTTAGGGATGGACAAATTAGTCTTCCTGGTCTGTGTCACTTTTGCATGTTGCTCATAAATCTGTTCTTCAGCAAACTTTTAAAAATCCGCATGAAAATCTGCATTCCAATGGACATTTCTCAATTATATATTATAAAAGGCATTTTAATGTGCCTTTTGAGCTATAAATTGTGTTGGGACATTTAGAAAGCATTGAAGCTACTGGCTAACCTATAGCTGAATTCGATTTATGTTGACTAGAAGTAATCCCCATTTAGACTTCCATCCATGTATGCATGTATAGGTTTGCAGCCATACATTTTGATATTTACATCTGTCTAGGAGGTGTGGATCAGGTCATTCAGGATCAGAATTTGCAAATATCATATTCCTGAGGCACCCCTAATTTCATTTCTGTAGTATCAGTGTACATAATACCATTCGTATCTGGCTATGGTTTTGCCTGTTGTTTCATGCTGAAAATATGTTTTACCTACCCCTTATAAAGATTTTTTTACCCAACAGTACCATTCAGGATAAAAGTAGTTACAGCCAATATATCATTCTGCTGTATCAATAAACCTTTGA
Organism: Podarcis bocagei; assembly: GCF_964188305.1. NCBI lineage: Eukaryota > Metazoa > Chordata > Lepidosauria > Squamata > Lacertidae > Podarcis > Podarcis bocagei. The sequence continues at coordinate 24,724,501 of NC_138136.1, forward strand.
TTTATTTCTAGCTTCTGCTCCTTTGCTGGAGCAGAGTAGGGCTCATAAAGTAGTAAAATACCATTTTAAAGCTAATATAAAATGCTACTGAAAATCCAGCCCAGAAACAGTCCTGTCTAAGAAATACACTCACGTAGTGACCATGAGCCTGGAAAATCCCTGGGTCAAAGGTCGTCTCTGAGATATGAACGTCACAGGTACCCTTAAGCAAGCCTTGGGCAAGTTGCTATCCCTCAGTCCCCATCTGCAAAACATAGTTAAACAAGACAGTCAGAGTCCGACTGAAACAAAATGGAGGTCAATAACTGTGTAACCAGGCAAGTATATTGCAAAAGATAATACAGAGAAGCCTAATGTGTTTTCATCCAGGTCTTCATCAGGGGAAATTACAATATTTCCTTAGAAGCTGCAATGTGATATGTGAAAACTCTATTGCCACGCAGGTAAAATAGTTTTAAGTATAACAGCCTAAACTCTGAATCCAAAATGGATCAGCTTTGAAATAAATCAGTTACATGTGATTCAGAATTCCCTCTACAATTGCCTGTGGTCAGGATTGTTTATAAGGCATATGAAGCACTCAGATCACTTGAAATACTGGCTAAGTATTACATCCCTACATAATATTAAAATTCGTTATAGCTATAGAGTTAATTTTGAGCACCTCACCAAATTAAAAGTGGAATAAGCTTTTAAAAAGCATCAGAAGAAAGTGCAAAGTTTTCTTCCCATTCTATGGCAAACCACCTGATGTTTACCAGAAATTGCGCTTGTTAGGAAGATGGCACTGTTCATGCACAGAACCGAAACACACACACACTACTGGTACGAAGAAGGAAGGAAGGAAGGAAGGAAGGAAGGAAGGAAGGAAGGAAGGAAGGGAAAGAAAGAAAGAAAGAAAGAAGAAAGAAAGAAAGAAAGAAAGAAAGAAAGAAAGAAAGAAGGCTGTGATGTAGTTGAACAAATTTGCCTTTCTTTAAATGAGAAAAGAAAATTACTTCAAATACAGGGACTGTGTGGGAGAAAGAATTAAATTGGTGTCAAAACTTGTTCGCTGCATTGGTATTTGATGGGACATTCTGAGGCATTGCCAACCATTTGAAGTCCAAAGAGCATGATGTAAATACCTTTACTCAGCTTGGCTACGTCTATGATGCAGGTTAAGTTGCATTCATTTTAAAACAACCAAACGTGATGTATTGTACCTGACACGCTCCAAATTCTTTATATAGCACTCGGGCTGCTGTTTAAGAAGAAATACAGTTCCTTGCCATACAGCATATTTTCTGAATATCACCGGAGAATGGGAGACATCTCAAATAATATTCTAGGCAGCTCTCTGACTGATTAGGGTAATGGAATGCCAGCAAGTGTACCAAATATTAGAGCCTACTTTAGGAATATTTATCAGGCTAACAAGGAAGAGGCAGACAGACACACTTTAAAATCAATATAATACTCAGCAAATCCATGACACAAATGCAGTTTTTGTTACAGCTGGATTTCTGCTAAGAAGCAATGCTGGAATAGTAAGTGTTGATGAGTAGTATCAAGGCATGATTTACCTGGGCCCTTCATATTCATTTTTATTCTTTGCATCTCCCTGAATGCATGTCTCATTCATATATAGATAGATAGATAGATAGATAGATAGATAGATAGATATATATAACCTTCCTGCCTACCACCCTAGAGTACAGAAAGGTTCCATATTTTAGTCTATTGACTCCTACACGTTGATACATCTATTTACATGTTAACGAGGAAGGTTTTAATGGAAGCTTCCAATGCATCAGAGATAGCAGGTGTCATTATCTTTTCTCGACCATATGATAACAGTAACTAGCAATCAGTAGTCCACCCATGGATTTTGATACTGGGCTTAGGGACCAAACTGGTTTGCAGTTGAAGGGATATCATTATTTTTTGTAACGGGGGACTCAGTTCTCTTTCCCTAACCAGACTTAGAAAATGGTCACAGACACTTGTATATTGCCTCTGTAAGTTAACAGGAATTCAAGAAAAGTTAAGGCCAAGAAATCCTCCACCAAGATTCAGTCACCAAGATGGTGCCATTATTATTATTATTATTATTATTATTATTATTATTATTATTATTATTATTATTATTATTGATTTTCTTGTTTTACAGAAGTAAGTGTAATGTATCTCATATTTTTTCCATGTAACATTTTTATAAATTCGATTCATTTGTTGAGACATTAGGGGGAGGAAAAAGAAAAGGGTGGAGAGAGGGAAGATGGGTGGGGGTGGGGTCGGGTGGCAATGTTTCTATTATGCTTAATGTATGTAGGGTTTGGTGTCAATGTTGCTTGTGCTGTTCACTTGTGTTCCTTTGGTGGTGAGGGAGGTTGGCTTTGGCCTAGGGTGTGGTTGTTTGTTTGTGATTGGCTGTGGTGATCTTTGTTTTCCTGTGTGAGTGGGGTGTATGTGTGTTTTGGATCAGGTTAGCCATATTGATTTGTATGCTGTTGGTGGATTATTGTCATTGTCTTGTTGGGCTCACCCCAGAATTGGTCCTACTAAACATCTTCCAAGACAACAATGCCCATTTACACCACAAAGAACTCATAACCCACCTACCTTCAGCAGCCAGAAACACCATAACCAGACACTGGAGAGACCTGTCAGGAGTAAGCATGGACCAATGGTACCAAATAGTATGGGAAACAGCCCTACTAGAAAAATTAACAAATAAACTGAAACTGACACAGGGACAAACAGAAGAAGACTAAGATGGTGCCTTGTATGCCTCCTAGTGTACCTTGTAGCCAAGCTAGTGCCCAATGCTTTCCTTTGGACCACATCAGCAAGTCGGGGTGGGGGGCTTGTTGTTCTGGGCAGCCCAGGACCTCTATATGCGCTGCCAAGCTTTTCACTTCAACACTGCAACACAGAGGTCTGATTTCAGTCCTGGAGGCAGACAGATGCCAACACAACAAATGTGTGAGGATTCCCTTACCATAAAGGGATGCAGGCTCTGAACACAGACACACAGAAACACACACATTAGTTTATTGTACTCATTGTGGAAAATATTTGCTAATGGTGTTTATCTAATCATTCCCATTATTTTTATGCTGAAGTACCTTGATTTAAAAGTGTAATCCTATGCATTCTACTTAGATGTACATCATGCTGAAGGCAATGTTTTTCCTTTAATACAAACACTTATTATAGTCATGTAAACACTTATTACACTTCCTACAACCACAATCCTGGTTAAAATGCAGGCCTCTATATTTGTTCCACAATGCCATTGAGGATATTATTATGTTTCAGACTTGTCTATGCATTGAAATGTTCCAGGGACATTATCATAGGTAACCTGATATACAATTCTGGAAAGATTTATCTTCTTGTATAAATATATCACACATAGGGCTCTATTGTTTGGAAAAGTTGCACAGAAAACAAGGTGGAAATACATTCAGTTTATTTCTAAACCCTGTCAGAATGATCATCTGCTACAGGAAATGAAAACAACTGATGTTTCTGCATTGTAGCCTGGAATTTGCCCCCTCACCCAATCCCTTGTCTCCCATTCATGCCTGTGGTAAAATCTTTAATATTCTTTTATATGTGTTATTTGTTATGTTTACTTATTTTGCTTTCGTGTTGTAGTAGCTTATGTTCTTAAGCAAATAAAGGAATAGATCGATGAAAGGTGAAAAAACGGTTCCAAAGACCTCTTATATTCAACAATTTCAGCTTGAAGAAGAAAGGAAAACTTACAGTCATGACTTATGAAAACCCAGAATCCTTTGTTCATAACTCAGACACTCCAGGTGTCCATATTTTCCAGGGACATCCCAGATTTAGAGAAGCCATCCCAGTTACTGATTTGATCCCAGAATGTCCCAGTTTTCCTTAGGATGTCCCTATTTTTATTGGAGAAATGTTGCAGTGTATGGAGTTATCTGACCCCTGAGCTGCCTGAAGGCAATCCTGTATAGTGAAGTCTTTTTAAAAAATGTTTAATGTTTTATTATGTTTTTATATATGTTGGAAGCTGCCCCGGGTGGCTGGGGCAACCCAGTAAGATGTGTAGGGTATACAGTGGTACCTCAGGTTACATACGCTTCAGGTTACATACGCTTCAGGTTACAGACTCCGCTAACCCAGAAATAGTGCTTCAGGTTAAGAACTTTGCTTCAGGATGAGAACAGAAATCGTGCTGCGGCGGTGCGGCAGCAGCAAGATGCCCCATCAGCTAAAATGGTGCTTCAGGTTAAGAACAGTTTCAGGTTAAGTACAGACCTCTGGAACGAATTAAGTATTTAACCTGAGGTACCACTGTAAATAGTAAAAGTATCATTACAGAATGGGTCATCCCTGTTATAGTCCAAGTATTCAAAGGAAGGGAAAACGTGGCAACTTTTGGAAGCAACTTGAAATTACCTCAGTCATCTCCAATGCTGGGATGAAAGCAAAGGTAGTGGTTTTTGTTTTACAGAAGAATGCCTTTCCCACTTGTACAAAGCTTCCAGTGCTAGTTCATTTGGATCATGGTATATCAGGCCTCACATCAGCTTAATGTTTTTGGCAAAATGTTATACTTGGGGCGATATGTTGAAAAAAGGAGGAAACAGGGCTTTTTGTATGGTGGTTTTTACAAAATGGTGGGTGTTTTGTTTGAGGCTTTCCAGAGGTTTTTGATTGCTGGCTGTAGGTTCTCCCGAGGAAGGCAATCATATATCAAATGGAATGGTCAAAATAATATGACCTAATCTTTTAAAATTGGCACAGGCCTATAATATTTATTGCATAGATGGGCTCACAGTATGCACACATACCTTTAAACCACATACTGTAAATAATTTTAGACAAACCAAACTATGCATACAGGAAGTACAAATGGAGCAAAGCTGGGGTTTTTTGTTTTGTTTTTTAAGGAGGAAGGTTAAAAAGTGATATACAGTGAGCTTCTACTTTTCTGTATTTTTTTCATTTTTCTCTAGCTTAAAAATTACTAAATGAATATGTGTGCGGGTTTCTTTTTTCCTTAAAAAAAAAACCTTGTTAAAAATGCTTCAAGGCTGAAACCTTGTCTTCCAACTTTAAACCTAGAGTAAAATTTTACAGCTAAGTCATAAACCCATGAAAATAGGGGGTTATAATGGAAATACTGACACAGCACTAAATATAGCAGTACTACTGGGCACCGCTACAATATAAACCACCCTCCATGTAATAAAAAACAAGTTATGAATAATATCGGAGGGACTCTGTGGAGTTGGAAGGAGGGGGGCAGAAGGAAAGAGAGAGAGAGAGAAATACAATAGGGCTCCTCAAAGCAAACCGGGGGTGATTTGGAGCCTCAGTCTGCTTACTAAAAAAAAAAGAAGGAATGTAATCTCTCAAACCAAAGCAGAAAAAAAAATCTGTGAAAAAAAGAGAAGAAGCTGAAAAGTGGTCTCTGAGAAGTTACCCAGCCCTAATTGGTTGTAGTATCCATCAGGGATGGATGGAGACAGAGAAGAAGCAGCAGTAGTTTGCCTAACATGGTATTAAATGAACACATAGCTGCTTTTAGAAATGCAGAACATGCTAGGCTCTCAAAAGAATATAGCTCCTAGAATGTTCTGAATCATGCTCTGTTTTTGAGCTCTTAAGAACAGCTCTTCAAGGTCAAACTAAGGTCCCATCTGCACTATACATTTAGAATCATAGAATTGTCGAGTTGGAAGGGACCAAAGAGGTCATCTCGTCCAACCCTCTGCAATGCAGGAATCTTCTTTGCCCAACGTGGGGCTCAAACTCACAACCCTGAGATTAAGAGTCTCATGCTCTGCTAGCTGAGCTGTTAAACTACTTTAAAGTGCTGCGGTGTTCCCAAAAAGAATTCTGGGAACTGTGGTTTGTCAAATTGGCTGGGAATTGTTAGTAGACCCCTATTTCCTTTGGAGATCTACAATTCCCAGAGTCCCAGAGTGGTTTAACAACCAATCCTTCTTCCCAGGGAACTATGGGGGTTGTAGTTCTGTGAGGGAATAGGGTTGAAGAAGAAGAAGAAGCAGAAGAAGAATAGTAGCTTGGATTTGATATCCCACTTTATCACTACCCCAAGGAGTCTCAAAGTGGCTAACATTCTTCTTTCCCTAAGTCTCTGCAGGGAACTTGTGTGTCACTGTCAGAAGAAGAAGAAGAGGAGGAGGAGGAGGAGGAGGAGGAGGAGTTTGAGTTTGGATTTGATATCCTGCTTTATCACTACCCGAAGGAGTCTCAAAGCGGCTAACATTCTCCTTTCCCTTCCTCCCCCACAACAAATATTCTGTGAGGTGAGTGAGGCTGAGAGACTTCAGAGAAGTGTGACTAGCCCAAGGTCACCCAGCAGCTGCATGTGGAGGAGCAGGGAAGCGAACCCGGTTCACCAGATTACGAGTCCACTGCTCTTAACCACTACACCATGCTGGCTCTCAGCATCCTTAACAAACCACAGCTCCCAGGATTTTTTATGAAAAGCCATGACTGTTTAAAGTGATATAATAGTGCTTTAAATGTAAAGTGCAGATAGGGCCTAATCCAACATAATGGCCGTAATGGAAGTTGTAGTCTACCAGTATCTAGATAGCTACAGGTTAGCCACCTCAATCCTAATCCATCCCAGAGATGCCTCAGTGTTATAAAATCAAGTAGAATAAGCAATAGTTAGATTATATATCTTATCATGTAGTAACAAATGCAATCAATTGGAAAACCCCTTTCTGTTCAAGTTCAGAATGTCACCAAGCTTACCAGATGCAAACAAATGAGCAGCATAAGACTAATTAAAGGAAAATGGAGCAAATGGAACAGTTTAGGTGTCTCATTATGGTCTTTTAATTTTTTTTAAATGCGTGGTTATTTTGAATGAGTTGATGTTAGTGCAGATATCCTGGAAATATCAACCCCCCCCCCCCGCTCCTGTCAATAGTATTTGGAATGGCAGAGAGAAGAAAGATCAGTGATTTGGAAAGGGTGTGTGTGTGATATTGATTCATGTGCTATTTTAAAGGATAAATGAAACTGCAATCATTTGAAAGATATAATCCAGAAGGAGTCATTTCTCAGCAATGCACACAAGGAATTTTGCCACACAATGCAGTTAACATGCTTTGTGCAAGGAAATCTCCAAGGACTGCACTGAAAATATGTACCCTCAAGAACATTTGGTTAAACTGATAAATCTCAGTGCATTAACAGTGATTGCTTTTATATATGGATAATTTGCCTGTTTCCCTGTATTTTATTGTTACATGATCACTTTTTCACACACACACACACACACACACACACACACACACACACACACACACAGACAGTGTTTTTATGGCATGCACCTACAGAATTACAAAATATACTGTAACTTACATTTCAAAATATGTTAGATGGAGGAGGGAAAGATTGCAAAGTGTATAATTTATGGTCACTGAGACACATATCCTGCAAATGTTGTTAATAGCAGTTGGCTCTATCCCGGTGCATTAAGTAAGATACTAAGAGGCAATTTTTGTTCCATAAAAGCTCCATTTATTATGTCTCCTCCTCCATCTTCCACCAGCAGCAGGTTACATAAAGCAAGATGCCAAGTTAAAGAGAGGTGGTATCACTCGAAGAATGCCATTAAGGTTTGTTCTTTTTGAAGTTCTGTGACTCATTTCCACTTAGGGCTCTCACACACCACCAAGTCTAGCTGTCCTGCTTTGTAACACATGCCCATTCCTTTCTCACTCTTTGGACATCTAGCTGTGGTTAACTTTCATAACGCATTTTGCAAAGATCAACCTTGGCTCCCAGCCCTCATCTGTCACTGTATTACATTATTCGTTTTCAGTAATGAATCCAAACTCTTGCAATCATGTGAAAAGGATTTTATTAGCCTGTGGAAAACCTCTTTCAATTAATGTTTCAAAAACACATTTAGCAATCATTCCGGTAGCCAATATGCAGCACGCAAAATTAAAACTTGACATTTTCTTGTATTAAGGTGATGCGTAACGCAGGAACTGTCAAGTAGTTTTGCTAGCAATTAAGGTGCAATATGTATTTCTTAGAAAATACGGGCCAGAGTCCTAACAGGCACATTACTGAGAAAGACCAATTGTTTTTCACAGGGACTAACATTATTCTTTTTGAATTATGGTGCTGGAGGAGACTCTTGAGAGTCCCATGGACTGCAAGAAGATCAAACCTACCCCTTCTGAAGAAAATCAGCCCTGAAGGACAGATCCTGAAGCTGAGGCTCCAATACTTTGGCCACCTCATGAGAAAAGAAGATTCCCTGGAAAAGACCCTGATGTTGGGAAAGATGGAGGGCACAAGGAGAAGGGGACGACAGAGGACGAGATGGTTGGATAGTGTTCTTGAAGCTACCAACATGAGTTTGACCAAACTGCAGGAGGCAGTGGAAGACAGGAGTACCGGGCGTGCTCTGGTCTATGGGGTCACAAAGAGTCGGACACGACTAAATGACTAAACAACAACAACATTATTCTGTTAGTGGGTTCAACACTGCTGAAGATAGTATTAAAACAAGGGTGGGGAATCTTCCCCCGCTATAAAGCACAACTGTCCTACAGTGTATCAGCCTGGAGATGCAGCTCCTATTGAATGGAAGTGGTAAAAGGGTTGGTGGAGCACAGTGTCCTGTCTTTGGGATCTCATGGCTCACAGGGTAAGTCTGAGAGTGCCCCATCAAACAGCCAAACCAATAGTCTATGTCAGGAATTCAAAGAATCCCCATCATAAATCACCAGCACCTTCAGGACTTGGAGGGCTCTCTGAGATCTCCTGAGGCAGCTACACAAGCCCTTGTCTCTGAAGGGGCCTAGATCCAACTGAAGTCTTATATACCGTATTGGCCTGAATATAAGCCACACTTCCCCCCCAAAAAAAATTCTGCCAGTGAAAATTGCGGTTTAAATTCGTAACCTTACAAAAATTGGCTTTTACAATATTGCTGCTGAAACAGACATACGGTAAAACAGAACAAAAAAAAAAGTTTTATTGCTGATTTGCAAGCTTGAGACTATTGTGCAATTAATTCTAATGTCATTCATTGCTTCCGCCATATTTTACAGTGCAGTATTGATTTTTTAATTTGCATTTACGGTGCTAAGAACTGGTGTTTAGCCCACTTGCGGATCCTCTCTAGTACCCGTAGAGTTTTCTTCTACTTGTGCCATCTACGGGTGTGAGTGCCTGTGGAAGTTTAAGGGAGGGGCTTATATTCGGGTATTGTCTTTACCCCCCCCTTGAAGTTTAAAGGTGCGGCTTATTTGCGGGTGCAGCTTATATGCGGGCCAATATGGTATGTTTTTTTTTTAAAAAAAAAATAAAAATATTGGGTTTTCTGCTTTTATAGAAACAAAACACACACACACAAAAAAACACAAGACAAAAACATGTATAAAATCAGCAAATCCCCGTTTCATAACCTTGTTCCCTGACTTCCCCCCACCCCCCCTCGTGCATCCCAGTTCCCAAGATTATATCAGCAAGTTGGTATTTCTCCTCTTAACCATCTTATTCATCTTATTGCCTCTTTTATAATAAGAAATTGATTTTCCTAAGTTGGACTTAAGTTCTCTTCCATCGATTTTTCATTTTATCTTAATTAAAAGTCATATTAACCAAACCTAAAAGTCTTAAGAGTTTTTAAGAATCTCCTCTTCCCTCCCTCCCATCCCCGGTTTTTGTCCCTTCCCAATAGAAATCCAAAGTCGAGATTCTCAGCCTGGGTTCCTCACGTCCGAGGCTTTCAAGTCTCTTTCAGTCCCTCTCCGCCTGTCTTGTTGGTAGTCCTTTATGTCAGTCGTCGAGTCTGGAAAAAGTTCTTTCACCATCAAAGTATATTCTCTTCCCACAAGGAGATTTGAAAGTAACTGCTGAAAAATTTCCACAAAGCCTGTGTCTTCAGAATCAAAGTCCAAACGGAGGCCCCAATCATATTTCTTTGTTTTAAGTTCCTGTATTCCATATTGTCCCGGGACCTCCTCCTTCTTCTTCTGTGTCTTTCGCAGACTTGTGGTAGATATGTTCCCAGAGTCTCCTTGCTTGTGTTCCACAGATGTCAGCTTTTGGTTGTTGCATCCCAAGGTTACTTCCTCTTTTTCTTGTTGTTTAGTCTCTTCCACCTCTGTAGATATTGTTTCCCATTCAGCTGTGGATTCTTTCTCATTCAGGTCCTCAATACAGACAGCAGAGTTGCCTGTTCCCAAGGTCATAGTCACAAGTTGTTTATTCATGGCCAAGCTCTGCTCTTGTAAGATTCCCACCAATTGAAACATCCTTTCGATTTCCACTAGTAACTTTCCTTCCACAGCCATTGTATCCATTGTAGTTTCACAGAATTCCCCCTAGGGGGAATCTGGTTACTTATTAGTCTTTTCTCCAACAGTCCTTTAACTGATTATTATTACTTTGTTTCCAACAATTTTGGCTCAATTATAACTCGTCTTAGTCCAGAGGGATCTTAGATAGCGATTTTTCCACTTTAAACCGCCCGTTTGACAGCTTTGACAGCTGTCAAACTCCGCAGCTCTTACACAGGCACAAAGGCAGGACGTTCCCGAGCCCGGGAGGGGGGGTTGTTTAAAACAAAAAGAAGGTTTCCAAAACTCCACTCTCCAGCCCAAAATTTCCTTTAGCTAAATCTTGAAAGTTAGTGTCCTTTTTAACTCACCCCACCAAGGGTAGGCTCTCCAGCTTAGCTCTTATATCGTTGCTTAGATCGTCTGCAAGGGGGGGTGCGGACTTCCTTTTAGCACACCCCCCGGTCGTCTCCAATTCAGGGTAAATTTTTTTAAAGTCCCAATCCGTCTTACTCACGGGTGATTCTTTCAGTCCAAATTTTCAAGGAAGGAAGTCAGCGCTCTCTGGTCATGGCTTGCGGCTTCGCTCCACCGAGGTAGCGATCGACTCTCAGTGCCACGCCACCCCCGTATCCTCTCCGCAGCCTTTAAAAAGGCTCTTCGTGGATCAGGGGGGGCGCTTAAGGCACCCGCCGAGTCTTCAGTCCGCAGGCTTCCGCGCCTGCGGTTTTTAAGGGTCCCCGCGTCGCCGGCGCGGCAAAGACCCGTCCTCGGTAGAGCCGATTCCCTCCGCAGCTCGGAGGGAATCTGCCATTTCCAGATCGCGTCAACCCGGAAGTCCCTCGGCCAATATGGTATGTTGACTGAATCTCTATCATATTAAGTCTTGCCTCCTCAAAGGAGCTGTCTGGCTATTAAAGAAAACTCGCTTTATTTAGCAGATGTTGATTCTTGTGAGGCTGGGGAAAGAGAGGTATTCTTCCTTTGAATTAGATAATGGTAGCAGGGCTACTCAAACCCAATGTTCACCTGGGCTCATATCCCCCAAGCACTTAAGTGTGCATTATTGTTAGTAGTAGTAATAGTAATAGTAGTAGTAGTAGTAGTAGTAGTAGTAGTACACCATGCTATACGTGTAGATCTCACAGCGGTTCATAACATAAAATTACAATATAAAAAACACACAAAATACATCATAAAATTAAAAACAAAGACAACCCAATAACTTCTCCTTTACGCTGCATCCAGACACAACGTATATCCAGCCCACTGACATGTTAGTTTCACAAAAACTTGAACAGACATTGCTGCAAAGGACATCTTAATGATAACCAACGAGAGCTACATGTTTATTGGATATGAAATGCACTGAATATCAAAGAATCCACAATGTCATCAGACTTCTTGGTTTCAAATGGCTGGTTATACCTAGCAAGGAAAGCCCTCAGACTATTACAGAAGTTTCAATGTTTTATCATTTTTCTAATGTTACTTTGTAAAGTGAATTATGCTAGGAAATAGCAATGTGTCCTGTACAAGATGTATTCCAGTTATTGCTTTCCTATTAGCCTTTTTATAGCTTCCATAATACAGCCAAGAATTTTTAAAAGAGTAACAAATCTTTGCTGTAGCTGACAGCAGAACAATACTTGGTTACATTTTAATAACAAGCATAACTGCAGTAACCTGGATGGGGATTAAAAGCAAATTTATATAGCAGAATAGGTTTGGTAAAGGTCCATTTAGTGTTCAAAGATGACAAGGGCTAAAGTTGGTGACGTACAGCATTATGAACAGTGTCTTAAGCCTCTTTTGAAAGGCACCCAAGCCTCACAAAAGACAGCCCTGTTTTACATGCACCGTATGGACGACAAAATTCTTGGAGTAAAGGTGATTTAGTTTGACTGGCTTTAATGGGACTAAACTGATTTAAATCCAAGTACTTTGGCTTAACTGGGTTGTGGATCAGGCTATAAAAGTATCAAGTTCATTCCTTATTGACTTGTCATTCAGGCTCACCCTGGTCACATCACACCTCTCCAGAGATTGAGGATAAATAAAGATTACAGTAATTGACTGCTGCATATTCATTGCTTCAGCTGAGCACGAAATAATTATTTGCACAGTTTCAGAACTATGCTAATGCCAACCTAACCTTCTGTCAAAGAAAAGCTCACAAAATGCTAATATAACTCCAAACAAGATCTGAAAAAGCTTCAGAAGAGCCTGTTTTTGATAAAGAAGATGTGGATTTACAAAATCAATTGTCTCTAGGGCATAGGGAATATTTCGCTTGAAGAGTGGGTACATATGAGAATTGTAACTGTTTTCTATTGGGTGCTTAAGAATTCAAGAATGACGATCCGTTCCAAGGAAAACAAATTTTTAAAAATCCCATGTCAGTGGACAATACTATTATACTTTATCATTCATTTGGAAATGATAAAACCTACATGCCTGGAGGATAGGAACAGCTGAAGAAATTGGTATAGTTAAAAATAAAATAAAAGTGAAGACAAAGCAAGAGACTCATTTTTGTTTGTAGTTCAATGACAAATTGTTCTGCTTTAAGGAAGGCCTAAAAGTACAAGGTGATTTCATCTTGAGAAAATAAGTGTGGCTTTTGGAGGCTTCTTGAAATCATGTTCTCCTGGCAAGCGCATTGTTTCATTAATTATATAGGGCCACCCTGGACCACAAAATTATGGGGGTATTAGGATTGTTCAGTACTTTTGCAACAGATAGAAAGCTGAAATTTGGTATAGATGTAATTCCCGGTACACAGATTGTGAAAAATGTTTGAAGAAAACAGCTAATAACCAGAACTCGTGACATGAATTGGGCATTACTGGGCTTGGGCCTAGTTTACAGCAAAGCTGGTTGTGGACCGAACTAGTATGTTGCATGCCATGCATTACGAAGGCTCCAGCTGTTGTTAATTCCTTGCCCAACCATGTCTGAGCAACAAGAAACAGCCCCCCAACCATGGAGCCAGAGTTTAATTTTATTTGTTGTTGTTTGTTGTTGTTGAGTCATTTAGTGGTGTCCGACTCTTCGTGACCCCATGGACCGGAGCACACTGGGCACTCCTGTCTTCCACTGCCTCCTGCAGTTTGGTCAAACTCATGCTGGTAGCTTCAAGAACACTGTCCAACCATCTCGTCCTCTGTCGTCCCCTTATCCTTGTGCTCTCAATCTTTCCCAACATCAGGGTCTTTTCCAGGGAGTCTTCTCTACTCATGAGGTGGCCAAAGTTTTGGAGCCTCAGCTTCAGGATCTGTCCTTCCAGTGAGAACTTAGGGCTGATTTCCTTAAGAATGGAGAGGTTTGATCTTCTGGCAGTCCATGGGACTCTCAAGAGTCTCCTCCAGCACCATAATTCAAAAGCATTGATTCTTTGGCGATCAGCCTTCTGTATGGTCCAGCTCTCACTTCCATACATCACTACTGGGAAAAACATGGCTTTAATTATATTTTATTATCTCGATCCAATTATACTATTTTAGGGGATCTGCTAGGAACACAGAGGAAGCTGAGATGTTGATGTGACCTACGTTATTAATCCTACCTGTGAACTATTTTAAGAAAGCAGTTTCCATTATAATCTTTATTAAAGGTCTGTGGCTGTCTAGGAATGGGAAGGGAGAGAAATTCAACTTAGTTCCCTTTTAAACGCAAGGCTACTATAATTCACACTTTTTAAAAGAATATGTGAACGGAAACACAACAATCGTTCAAAATTCACACTTCTTTCAATTTTGCAATTTGGTTTCCCAGCAAACTAAAAGGAAACTCAGCCAGATGGGCGGGGTATAAATTTATTATTATTATTATTATTATTATTATTATTATTATTATTATTATTATTATACAAAATGCATCTATTCGGGTACAGTGTGCATCAACATGCATATAACAGTGCAAAGAAGATAAAAAAATCCATTATATTTGGGGACGTTGTTTTGCAAAAAATGTGTATATTAGACAAAATTGCATGCAAAATGCATATAACTGTCACAGGGAAATTTGTACGAAAATGCTGATGAATTTCTATGAGTTTATGACTGTAAAGTTCCGGAACTGTTCATTGCAAGTTGACTGCAAGAATTCCACACTTATCAGATAACTGTCACACAAAATGAAAAAGTAATGAATATAATGTTCCTTGGTTGTCCATTATATCAGTATTTTTTAAATCATTTTTAAAAACCAGTGGTTTTGTCTGAGCAAAGTTTTATGTAGACCAACAATAAGAGCTCAACGAGGTGCTTGACCCACTTGCCGCAATTAGAGAAGAATTCTGGTTGTTGTTTCTATTTTAATAGAGAATAGGTGCCTCAGGCCAAATTATAAAGCCTTTATGCATAGGGATGGGCAGTTACTCAATTGTCCTATTGATCAGGTGCCACTCTGTCCTTTATTAAAAGAAAAGATGCAGCACTGATAGGCTTAGGAGTTTGGCTTTTATTAGTAAATGGCAACAGCTGTCACCATCACTACAAATACTAGCAATGGGGGGGGGGGGGAAGAGTTGGAAAAACACACATTCCAACTAAACACAATGCAGGTCACCAATAAGTTGAAATCTGTAAGTACCCTTAACAAACTACAATTCTCAAAGTTCTTTGGGGGAAGCCATGGGTATTTAAAGTGGTATGCTACTGCTTTAAATGTATAGTGTAGATGAGGCCTAAGAAAGGATGGAACTGCTATTGTATAGCAAGAGGGAGAAGGCTTTGTCCCTCTACAAATTGTTAGCTCTGTGAGAGGAACAAGACTGTCCAAACAACTCTTCGCACCTCTATAGCTCCCAAAATCCCCAAAATTCTTTGGGGGAAGCCATGCCTTTTTAAAAGTGGTGTCATGGTGCTTTAAATCTATGGTGTGAATGTGGCCTTAGTTCATTTCTTTCCCAAAAGGAATGGGGATGATAAAGGGGTGTTTGGTTTGGTTTTAGAATAAAAAGTGGTTGTTAGAGGCCAAATTAAACCTGACACGGCAAAGGAAAACGGTTCCTTTCTGCTTCCGTTTCAACCTCTCCCTCCCATAGGATTGCTCTGCCCTAGTTGTTTTATACAACACACTGCGTCATGTATTTGACGCTGGCTGCACATTCAGACAAGTGCTTCATCCTAACCCAGTTCTGTGTAAGAGGCACACAGCTGGTAGTATATTTCTTCCACGTGGTGTACAAAGCAGCCCTCAGAGGAGGAAGCACCTGAGAAAAATGCACTGACCAAATGGAACAATTTCACTACAGTGGTACCTCGGGTTAAGAACTTAACTCGTTCTGGAGGTCCGTTCTTAACCTGCAACTGTTCTTAACCTGAAGCACCACTTTAGCTAATGGGGCCTCCCACTGCCGCCGCGGCGCTGCCACACGATTTCTGTTCTCATCCTGAAGCAAAGTTCTTAACCTAGGTACTATTTCTGGGTTAGCGGAATCTGTAACCTGAAGCATCTGTAACCTGAAGCATCTATAACCTGAGGTACCACAGTATTTCTAAACTGGAAAGGAAAAAAAAACCCAAACACAACTATCCACATTTATTTTGTTCCCCAATCCTGGATCCATGCTTGATGGTGACTCAACCACTGTACACACTCCCCTTCTCAAGGCACAACCTTAAACAAGGGAAATGGCCACTAAAAAGTTTTTGGACTCCTTAGTCTCCGGTAGCCATAAAATTTAAGGAGGTGAAGACAAATATGTCTCCTTTATTGTTTTTGTCTTTCCATCATTAAATCGTGGATTGGCCTTTTCCTTCACTCCTGGCTCTCATTCCTTTACACTTCCTAGTTTGTCTCTGGCCATTAACAAGAATGTCAATACAGCTGGTATGTTAACTTGATCCCTTTCTGCTGTTTGGATGCATAACCAACCTTTTAATAGTTCCAGGGCGGGGGTGAGGAGGGGGGAGAGGCACCTTGCAGCTTGCTAACAACATTCCATCCATCTCTGGATGCCTTCCAGTAATGCTGTTAGCACAGTAGCTCTTGGGCATACAGGGCTGACTTTATAGCCACCGGGCAACTCGATTTGTATTCATGTCTTCATATTTATCACCTGATAAAATGCTATGCCAGGTAATCCTGACTGTTCAGCAACAGAACATCATTCTGCCACAGGACTATGGTCCCTGTTGCTTTCTTCTCTTCACAACAATACCACTTTGAACAGGGAACATAGTGTGAGGATTCCTTAATGTGCTGTGGAAGCTTTGTAGCAGGTGAATGATCTCTTGTATAAACTGACCTTCGTGGTTACTGTAAAACAGCCTAATTATTGCATTCTTCAAGCGACTGTAATTAATGTATCCTCCAAAGCATTAAGATATTAATATTGCAGGTTGCAAATTGTCTGTAACATTTGCTGCACAACCTGCTATTTAATGTGCAAGCTGTGTCATAATTCACTGCTAATCTTTCAGAACTGTACCATTTAAAGTGCCATCACATAATATATATTGCTGCTGCTAAATCATAGGTTGAAAACTCAAGTCTCTTGGCAAGTTTGCTATTAGAAAACAGCAGAAGTCTCAGATGCTGTTGCTTATTCATTACAAACAAACATTAGGTACTGGAAGCTCTAGACTTGCAGTAGTCTTTAGCAGAATTGACAAAGTCAAATGACGTTTCATCTATGGCCTCTGACTTTATTAGTTTAGTAGCCTATATGCTTGACTACAATAAATGCTTGAAATAAACAGTATTTGTGAATTTCAAGGCAAGCTGATCTGATCCTCACCTCCCAAATAGACAGCTAGATTATAATGAAAATAGTTATCCTTACAAATTAGTTTGACATGCTACCAAAAAAGTGTCAGAGTTGGCCTCTTCATCACTTGGATGCATTGAGCTGTTAAGCCACTAGGCACAGCATCCTCTGGTATTGTCCTAAGGAAACTGAGCAGGGGAAAGAATAACCTACAGAAAATGCCATATATGTATCAGAAGGGATCTGAGTTGCCTATGAGCCCTGTCCTTGAACTACTTCTAGCTTGCTTAAAGGATTTGATGTCCTGAGACTTTTATTAAAGTACAGAATCCTATAAATATATTATTAACTACCGTACTGTCAGATTTCAACATTGTGTCCTTGGCATTGGAACGCTGAATGCCGCCAGGCTATAATGTCAGATTCCGAGGCCTCTTTGCATTCTTACACTGTATTAATTTATTTTTCTGAGCTTTTTTTTTTTAAAAAAATATCGTGACAGGTATACACATCCGACTTACATTTCTGCAGTGGCTTCTGAAAATCTAACATATTGAGCCAATTATTATGCCCTCTGGTCTAGGAGCTATGAACATCAATGTTGTTTCCCTATATGTACTACTGAAAAACATCATCAAAACCATTAATCTAATTAGTAATTAGTATTAATAAGTGCTAGTTTTCTGCATGGGTTGTAGTTTATCAGATGGAAATGGAAATTTAGGTTCAATGAAGCATTTATCAATAAAATATTACATTTCATTGTAGATAGTCTTTGGATTAGCATTCGGGTGGGGTCCTTCATTGTTGTTGCATCTGTTAGGAAGGATGTGAGTAGGTATCATGTGTTGTGTGTGTGTATGTTGTGATGACCATGATTTTTTCAACGAAGTACTCCAGAACTTTTTGGAGCATTGACAAAAACAAAGATTGTAGCCTCCTGATTCAGGCTAATGTTCCTTTTAAAAGAGTGTCTAGAGAAGTGGGCCCTACCAGGGTTATAGGAGTCCAAAATCTATCTAGAGATGCAATGCAGTGGCCCCAGTATTGGGCATCGTAGCAAATACTTGATAAGTGGCATTGAAATGATGTGCCAAAGGGCAAGCATTGAAAAAAGAGAGACGATTTCTTACTTAGTAACACTCCACGAAATTATGACACTTTTATAATCTTGCCTTTTTATTACTGTGGTATTCTACTTGACTCCTATGAAAGAGTGGAGTAATATCCTTCTTTGTACATGTGGCCCTCTTTATAGTAGAGAGCATTGGTTAGAGAGAAAGAAGCCAAAACTATGTGTGTCTAATGAGATACTATTCGTTTTAAATAGAAACTTTGTTCTTACTGTTGTTTTGCTCCCCATAGAATTGTTTAAAAATGCTACAATTAAAAATGTCCATGAAAAATTAAAAATCAGAGAGACTAATGGATAATTCATTTACAACCCAGTTAGTGGATTTGTTTGTTTCCATTCCACTGATTTTATTTCAAATCCAAGTACTGAGTTGTGAATTGGTGTGTTATACCATGCAAGGTTCTGATTTGGGTATACAAAGCCCTACACTGCTTGAGACCAGGATACCTGAAATATTGTTTCACTCCTTATATACCAAATTGATCACCATGCTCTGCAGGTGAGGGCCACCTGCAGATATCATTTTATCAAGAGGTCTGATTCATATAATATAAGAGTTGGGTATTTAGTGTTGCATCTCTTCCTCTTTGGAATTCCCTCTCCTTGAATATTTGACTTACACTATCTCTGTTGCTTACTGAAGGCCTTCCTCTTTCAACAAGGCTTTTAAGCTGAAATCTTTTCCTGCATCCGTAGTGGAATCAGCTTTTGATGCTCTTAAGATGTTTATATTGTTTTGTCGTTTATTGCTTCTTTGGGAGCAAAGGCAAGATCTACATACATGCATGCATGCATACATACATACATACATACATACAGGAACAGGGAACCTGTGGTCCACTCAATGTTGTTGAACTCTAACCCCATCAGTTCCAGCTAGCATGGCCAATGCTGAAGGATGATGGGAGCTGCAGTCCAACAACTGCTGGAATGCCAAAAATTCCTAATCCCTGTTGCAGAATACTGATGCTCTTAGGCCTCTCATCTGCACTATATATTTGAAAGTAGTACTAAACCACTTTAAGGAGTCATGGATTCCCACGAAGGATCCTGGGAACTGCAATTTGTTAAGGGTGTTGAGAGGAGATTCCTATTCCCCTCACACAGCTATGATTTCCAGATTGATTTAACAGTGGTTCAATAGGGAACTCTGGGAATTGTAGATCTTTGAGGGGAATAAGGGTCTTCTAACAAATCTCAGCACCCTTAGCAAACCACAGTTCTCAGAAGTCATGACTATTTAAGGTTGTATAATACTGCTTCCCATGGACTGCAAGAAGATCAAACCTGGGTGCTCACTGGAAGGACAGATCCTGAAGCTGAGGCTCCAATACTTTGGCCACCTCATGAGAAGAGAAGACTCCCTGGAAAAGACCCTGATGTTGGGAAAGATTGAGGGCACAAGGAGAAGGGGACGATAGAGGATGAGATGGTTGGACAGTGTTCTCGAAGCTACAAAGATGAGTCTGACCAAACTGCGGGAGGCAGTGGAAGATGGGAGTGCCTGGCATGCTCTGGTCCATGGGGTCACGAAGCGTCGGACATGACTAAACCACAACAAAAATACTGTAGCCTAGATCTCACCCAAGCTCCTACATACAGATGTATCACTGGGCAGTCCTGTAAACCCAATGCGATGACACAGAACTGTGGCTTCTGATGCAGGAGCATTCACTCTCTGGCAAAGGGGTTCAAAACCATATTAACCCCTCTCACACATTAGCAAAGCAGCAGTAAAAGTACACTCTACTATTGTGGTTCATGTATGGACCTATTTGCTTTATTTCTTAGATGGGATGCTATGTTTGAAGTATGATGTGATTTGGAACAGGGTAATTTACTCTGTCCATGTTCCTATAGCCACAGAAAACTTGGAGCTGTCTAGGAATTAATATGACTATTGAATAGCTTCCCTTCACTATACCAAAAGGATATATGCAGCCTGACAAAAGGAGTGTGCATCACTCTGAGCTTCATCTCTGAGAATGGTGGTCTTTTTTTAAAAAAAAAAATTGCTGTCAAAACAGAAGCAACTCTCATGCTATCATAAATATATACAATAATTGCTGGGGAATTTTACCCAGAAAACATAGCTTTTCAGAAGATGTCACTGAAAGGCAAATTATCGCTGAATGGCACACTTTTGAAATTCAGCTTTGGGAGGTAGCTTTAAAATCACTTAAAATTGCCCAGTATTGTTAATGCTTCACTAGTCCAGCCTACAGATAAAATTCCTCAAGCATTCCTTTGGTTGTAGGCCGTGCTAAGTAAATACGGTAGATCACATTATACAGAGCAATGATAATTGATCTGTACAGTTTTATTCAGTGAGATCCATAAGTCTGCTTTACTCTGAATAGGACTAAGCCTATTCAGGACTGCATGCTTGAATAGGACTAAGCCAACTGAAATACAAATATTACTATGATTTAGATGGCTTAGGGTATCACAGATATTGATTTCCTCAGGGCCATGTAGGAATTAGGGGTGTGTGGATTTGTTTGGTCTGCTTTTTGCAGTGGGCCGACCTGATCGAATGCTCCCAAGCTAGTTTGCAGGTTGGGATACAACTGCTGGTTGGACTCTGCACTTTTTGTGTGCGTATTTTGCAAGGCATTTTCAGCATGCTAAAGTGAGCATGCATGCTGAAAATACATTAAATGCAATAAAAGCAACTAAATGTAAAAGATGCATAAAATTGTGTATTGTATTGGCGATTGTATTTGGAAAGTGCGTATTTTACATAAAAGGTGCACAGGATGGGATGGGATGGCGCTATGATCGAGTGCCAGTGTGACTGGAACAGAATCAAATTAGCTGCTCAACCGATCCCTAGGGCCACAATGCTGTATATCAGTAGAGATAGTTCAGAATGAGAACCAAGGTGTTTAAAAATGGTCTTGAAAGCATATAATTGGTTAGAGATCAAGCATATGAGTGAAAATAATGGGTCACATCTCACCTCAATCTTGAACCCATTTAATTTTCACATGCTAAACTTAGTTTGTGGGGAAACACCATACTAAGAATTAGGAAGGGGGGGAGATGGTGATACACTTTTTTTATTTAAAAATGTTTAGGGGCGCTCTCATTTTGACTCAAGAAAATCACCATTTTGTAGTTCAAATCAGGGAAAATAAATACAGTAAATGGACCAAAGTACAAAGATTCACAAAATGTTTAGGGGTATGCGTCCCCCTGCGTCCTCCCAGGAAAAAAGCACTGGTGATATGGAAAAAATGGATGGAAGCAGGTGTGTTGACATTGGAGCAATTGATAGATGAAGGGGGTGAATTTTATACTTTTGCTATTTTAAGACAAAAATATCATTTATCAGATGCAGCCCAATGGCAATATCTTTATTTACAACATCTCTTTAAAAGTGTGTTTGGGCCATCAGCCCTTTCAGCTTCTGAGATACCTGAGATATTGGAGCAATTGGACAACTCATTCAAAAATAAAAAGCCAGCAATTACTTTTTAGAGATATCTATTAACAATACACAAGTTCAATATGCAGACTGCAAGATATGATTGGAATAAAGAATTGGAACTTTCATTATTACCCAGACAGTGGGAAAATGTATTGGCTTCACTACCTAAGGTGTCCTTATATATAAAATTAAGACTAACACAACAGAAAATAATATTTAGAGTTTATTGGACTCCTTTATGGTTGTATAAAAAGGGGCTGGCCAAGATAGCTCAGTGGAAATTATCAGTGGGGCACCGGAAATGTATTTTCCATGCCCTAATGGTGGCCAAGAGATTGATATTGAGGAGCTGGAAAAATAAATATATGATACCCTTCAATCAATTGACTGACAATATGACATCACTGGCAATTTATGAATGGACTGCTTATAGGCGGAGACTCTGTATGGATAAATATGATAACATTTGGAATGAGTTTATACAAAATGTAGTAGGCTATTAACATTTACATGAGCACTGGGACAATAACACTATACCAATTTATACAAGAATGGGAATATCATATATTGCGCTCTCTTTTTTTGCATATTTTTACTTTTTTATGTATCTTTGTTGTTTTCTCTCTCTCATTTTTCCTCCTTTTTCTTCTGTATCACTTTTATGTCTTTTAACTGAAATCACCTTAATAAAATATAGATTTTTTTTTAAAAAAAATATTGAACCCATTTAGGAAGCCATTATCCCAAGTCTCATTCCCTATATGCAATATATCAGGCATCCCCAAACTCGGCCCTCCAGATGTTTTGGGACTACAGTTCCCATCATTCCTAACCACTGGTCCTGTTAGCTAGGGATGGTGGGAGTTGTAGTCCCAAAACATCTGGATGGCCACGTTTGGGGGTGCCTGCAATATATGGTCATAAAATGCTGGTCCATGTTATATGACTGGTCTAAGGATTATGAAATATCATCTGTGAAACATTTTCATGAAATAAGTTGGACTTTAACTTACCAGTTTAAAAAAACCTTCAACATCACCAAAGGCCTCTTAAAAAAGTATTGGAAGAATGAAATAAACCTTCACATAGCACCAGAAAGAACACAATGCAGGCACCAACTGAGTATCTCTGGAAAGAGCATTCCTCAGCTGGAGGTCTACACTGAGAAGACCTTCTCTCTAGTAGTCACCCACCTGATACCACTAAATAAGGGTCAATGCAGTAGGCCCTCTGATGACAACCTCAGGTAGGAGGCAAGAACTCAACCCAACCAGACTTAAGCCCCATTCAAGCATTATTCATGCAAAAAGTAGTAGTGAAAGGAGTTGAGGGCTGCATATTTAACCAAGTGTGGCTCCCACAGCCCTGCAGTCAGAGCCTTGAGCACAATGTCTGAAACAGGAAGAATGTTCTATGTATGCAGGCTTCCTATTCAACTGGGCCCCTCCATTTGGATTGTGGAAATGGGGTTTAAGTCAGAACCCTATCTTCCTTTATGGCTGTATGAAGGGAGGAGGATGTTGGAGGCATCATTTGGGGCTTTTCATTTCCTTTCACCACCACTGCTTACATTTGTAAAGTGACAGCGTTGTCGGAGATAAATCTAGGGTCCGATTAGGTGCATAACGCCCCGCTCCTCAATGCCCAACCCCACATCTGCTGCTGCTCTCAACTCAGGAAACATTAGTCAAGGACAGGATTTGTAACACAAAGGCTTTTTCCATATAATGTCGCAAAATGCATCATAAATGCCTTTGTTGAATGTTCACAATCCATAGTCATAGTCAATTTATTTATATACTACATTTCCAACAAATAAACCTGTGTTCAAAGCAGTTCACATAAAAAGCCCAGTACTACAATAATGAAGATAAGATCCACCTCTCTATCCCTCATAGGGGTAGAACCAAGCTCACAAGATAGGGCTTAGATGGGGAAAATGACAAGATATAGAACCATGTCAATTTCCCCATGCAGGGAATTTAAATCACAAAGCCTTTCTTCTTCTTTCCATTCAGCAAGGGAAAGGAGGGTTTATATTTATCTGAAGAGGGAGGGAGAAAAACTAAAAATTGGGAAAGTGAAACACATTTGTCAAATGACTGGGGTATTGCTGGGGTAAGTTTGCTGTTTCTTAATTGTCTAAAGGGCTAGATGTGCTCTGTAATTCTTGTGTGATAAGTATAGGGCACATCTGCTTAGTTGCCTAAGGAGCCTGAAACAGATGTGTCAATTAATTTGCATTGCATTGTCTAAAGCTTACAAATGCAGTCACCTAATGCATTCTAAAAGCAAAAAATGTGCTCTGCACTCTCTGATATCAGGGGTGTCCCATACACGGACCAATTAATTCCTGCAGTCATCAAGGGTGCATTTGGATACTGCATCAATCCACGAGCCTGTTGGCAGCTGATCACCTCTCCAAGAAACCACATCCAAAGCATAATCCTATTTTTTTCTTGTGGCAAATCTGAGCAATTAAAGTGTTTTACAGTTAGGAACAATCTTGTCAGAGCAATCCTATATTCCAATATGGGTTTTTTTGGAGGCAAATTTGAAGCCACTGTGTCCCAACTACTATGGCGCCACATCCACAATATTCTTTAGTTGTCCAGCTCAGAACATGTGAGAGCAAACATGTCTGAAAAGTAGAGCAGCAACGGACACACAACCAAGATCCTAACAACATAACACTGTGACTGGAAACTCAGGTGGTCTTGGTGACTAGTAATAGTGCCTTTTCCCAGTTCTGGCTGATTCACCAGTTACAACCCTTTTACAGAAATGACTTGGCCACTGTACTCCATGTTCTGGTAACTTCCAGTCTAGAGTACTGCAATGAGCGCTACATGGGACAGCCCTGAGACTTGGAAACTTTGGTTGATCTAAAATGCAGTGGCCAGGATACCCGCTGGGGTTCCATTTGGATCACATACAATCCCTGCATTCAAACAGCTGCATTGGTTGCCAGTTTGTTTCTGTGCCAAAATCAAGGCTCTCGCATTAGTTTCTAAAAATCCTAAAGGCAGCACCCTATGCCACATGCAGATGTCAAATACGAACAGCACGTGCAATTCATCTACTAGTAGAATGCCACTAACTTGTATGGGACTTATACATGGAAGGCTGCCTTATACCAAATCGGATCTTGGTGCATCTAGCACACCATTGTCTGCACTGACTGGCAATGGCTCTCCAGGGTTTCAGGCTTCCAGTCCTGCCTGGAGTTGTCAGGGACTGAACATGAGACCTTCTAAGTGCCAGGCAGATCCTCCACCATTGAGCTCCAGCCCATTGCCACATTCCCCATGCATGTTCTTTATTTATTTACTTATCTGTGTACCAACAGTTTTGTGTCCCGCTGAGTTGACTAAGCAGTAGGCATAGTATGAGAGGCTAGGGCAGCGATTTATATGCTTCATTGTCTTTCTTCACTGTAGCACACACTCTGAGCAAATACAGGTACTATTTCCCATCAGATACAAAACTCTCGGTCCTTCCGCAGAGCGCAAGTCATGCCATCCTTCGCCCTTCCATTTTCTCTTCCCCAGTAAAAGTAAAATGTTAAAATGGAAGGAAAATGAGAACAACGACAAAAAAAAAACACCAGTTAATAAAGGTCAGGTTAGTTTATTCAGAGCCATCATTTAGTGTTTTCAGCAAAAAGGTAACTTCCTTCAATCCCTATTTTGTGAAAGTGGCAGGAAAACTCTCATGCTGTACGGATGTTCAAAAATGCACTTTCGCTCTCAGTGGGATAAATCATAACTTGCATTTGAAGTACAGTCACTAAGGTAACCACAGTGTTGGTGGCAGCTACTAAATGCAGCAAAGGAGTTTGTGGAAGATGTAAGTCATCTATGTACCTATTATTGCTCTGTATCTTTTTTTTATTCCCCAACGCATCACAGATTCAAGACCTTCATATCATTTTTTTATAACTTCTGGTGGTTTCTGAACACAGTCTTAAGCATTTGTAGAGACACATCTCATGACCTTCATGAAGCTCGAACTGTTAGAAATAACAAAACAATGAAATCCCCCTCGCCCTATTCAAATGTTCAACTTTAATCAACACATGAAGAGGGAGAACAGGGACAATCATGCTACCTGTTCTCCATCCTGATGGCTTTCTATGCACTGGAGAGTGACTGTTTGCAGCAGGGAGCCTGTTCTACTCATGTAGACTTCCTGTTCAATGAGTTCTCTATTGCATGAGGAGTCTGCATGGGTATAGCAGGCTCTCCAATGCAGAAAATCACCTTCTAGCTAGTGCAGAGTGATGGGGACAGAAAGGGGCAAAGCTAACATATGCATCACTTCTGTTCCTCATCATATACTAATTTAACACAGAGGACTACCATCCATAATCCACCATTTTGTCCTCAGATCTCCCCCCTCCTTTGTCCATCATTCAATGTATGCATGTGTGCTCAAGTTATGGACTTCCAACAGGCATCTGGTTGGCTACTGTGAGAGTAAGATGCTGAATTAGATTGGCCTTTGGTCTGATCCAGCAGGGTTCTTCTAATGTTCCCGTTAACCCTTTTTGCAATGCCACATGCAGTTGTATGTTTATTACGCCTTTTTAAAAGTCATGATACAGTGGTACCTCGCAAGACGAATGCCTCGCAAGACAAAAAACTCACAAGACGAAAGGGTTTTTGTTTTTTGAGCTGCTTCGCAAGACGATTTTCCCTATGGGCTTGCTTCGCAAGACGGAAACGTCTTGCAAGTTTGTTTCCTTTTTCTTAACACCGTTAATACAGTTGCGACTTGACTTCGAGGAGCAACTCATAGAACGCGGTGTGGTAGCCTTTTTTGAGGTTTTTAAAGACTTTGGTGATTTTTGAAGCTTTTCCAAAACTTTCCCGACACCGTGCTTCGCAAGACGAAAAAAATCGCAAGACGACAAAACTCGCGGAACGAATTCATTTCATCTTGCGAGGCACCACTGTATATTTTTCCAGATCTGGTAGGAATTCTGGTTCCAGATCTGGTTTAAAGTATCCTTAAGCTGAATTCACATTGATTGAATGAATGAATCTTTATTTGCATTAGCCATCAGCCATAGCACTGAAATAACAATACGATATAAAAAGAATAGAAATAAAAAGTCAATTATATAAAATACATTTTAGGGTTTTGAATCAATAGTCAATTAGTGGATCTTATTCTAATGGCCCTAGCTAAAAACCTTGCAACCTTTGCTGTCACCTACTCATCTTGATCTGCCAAGAGAATGGACACTGTGACAGTGGTTGGGCGACCCGGAATGGACAATAAAAGAGGGGTGATAACCTCATTCCTCAAGTCTTTATAAAGAGTGCAAGCCAGAAGGACATGTGCCACCGATTCAGTACTGCCATCTCCACAGGGACATAAGGGTTTTTTGTGTGTGGAATCTGTTAGAATCGTCCTTCAAGTACAGCTGAGGGCAATACATTCAATCTTGCAAGAGTAAAAGTGCATCTATATTTTAGAATTGCTAGGTTATGCAAATAGGGTGCCAGACAGTCGAAAGGGGAAAATAGTCATGCCATGGGCGAAATTTCCTCGCATTATTGATCAATCTTGGCACTGTATTTTCCAGTCAAGGGATCATTTCAGTGAGGAATTTTCAAGTGTGAATGTGCACCGTCATCTTCAGAGTTTCTGAATTCCCATTCTGGACCACCAATTTCATAAGGAAGCATGTCTAATATTCTTCATATTTTCACATTTATATGAATTATTTTAGTTGACTCTTCTCTTCATGGCACTGAAGAGCAATGGTTAAGGTAGTCAACTTTCCCTTGGCTCAGCTGCTAGACACTTGGATGTCAGTGATGGCAAAGCAATCAGAAGATTGTAATTTGCAAGCAATTGTGCTTGCAAATCTTCCAGCACCAGAAATCTTATAACCCAAATCTATGAGTAGTTGCATGAACTCACATCACATCTATTACTGGTTTAGTAACAATAACAATAACACAGAGTTTCAGGACATAAACATTGGCAGCCATATTGTGTATCCTATTCCTCCACACAACACAGCTATACAGCACAATGGTAATGTTCCATATAGACAAATAGGGGCAGGATTGACCCTCATGCTCCATCTTGACAAGGAGGGGCTAATGAGGATGTCTCTTTTTTTTTAATAGAAATTTTATTGCATTTTTTCCAGATAAAAGTAACCAGTCAGATATACAAAGAAACAAGAACAGCAAGAAAATAAAAGAAAAAGAGAATCGTTTCAAAACTTATTTCAGTCATCTATCGGACTTCCCCACATCTCCCACAATGCATTCTTAACAATAAAGTTATCAGCAAATTGTAACCTTGTTTCATGTGTTTCCTTTATACTTTCAAATCCTTGCATTTTAAGTTTAAATTACTTATTATCCATTTACCTTATTACCAAATATAATATCATTTTAGACATTTAAACATTTAATCTTTTCATCAGTGTTACCTAATTTCAATGTTATCAACTCTCATTGCTGGAGCTAACCTTTCCTAATCATGCGAGTTTTTATAGTTCATATAACTTATAAAATTTTTGCAAATAGTCCTTAAATTTTTTCCAGTCCTCCTCAGATGTTTCTTCTCCCAAATCTCGGATTCTGGCAGTCATCTCAGCCAATTCCATATAGTCCATCAATTGCGTTTGCCACTCTTCCAGGGTGGGCAAATCTTGAATCTTCCAATATTTTGCGATAAGGATTCTTGCTGCTGTAGTTGCGTACATAAAAAACGTTCTATCCTTCTTCAACACCTTCTGGCCGACAATGCCCAAGAGAAAGGCCTCTGGTTTCTTAGGAAAGGTGTACTTAAACACCTTTTTTAACTCATTGTAAATCATTTCCCAGAAGGCCTTCACTTTTGGACAGGTCCACCAGAGGTGAAAGAATGTCCCTTCAGCCTCCTTACATTTCCAACATTTATTATCAGACAAATGGTATATCTTAGCAAGCTTGACTGGGGTCATGTATATCATTTTCATAATGTTTTCTTTCAGGGCATTACATGCCGTAAATTTCATACCGGTGGTCCATAACCTTTCCCAGTCTTCGAACATGATGTTGTACCCAATGTCTTGAGCCCATTTTATCATGGCTGATTTAACTGTTTCATCCTGAGTATTCCATTTAAGCAGCAAGTTATACATTCTTGATAGTAGCTAATGAGGATGTCTCTATTAAGCATGCAGATTTGAATGCATCTTTAGCTGCTGCAGATAAGGATCACCACTATCCAGGATTACAAACTTAAATTATTATGCTCTGAAAATACTTATCCAGAAACCAATTAACTTGATCATGTGAAGGAATTTGACCTTAACTAGACTTGATTATTTCTTTTAAAAAACCAGTGTCTTCATGTGAAGTCTGCAACACTTCTTTTTAACAGCTTAGATAGTCTGAAGCGCTTAAGGTCGAATGTGATGTGAGGAACATGGCCTTTTGGATCTCAGCCATGGACAATAAGTCAGAAACAAATGGCTGGGATTGCTATTAAAAGTGTTTAAAGTACACATAGCTTAGTTTATTCCTATTGGATAAAGGTCAGAGGTTGCACTGGACTAATAAAACAAACAAACCGATTTTCTCTCTCTAAAAAAATTGGTAGGCCAAATGCCCACATTTAAGGGTCAAGTGGCTTTGGCCTTCAATGTAAGCTTTGTGTCCAAGAGAAAAATAGGACTTTTTGCTCCTCACAGAATTACCACTTTGTTGAAACATGAGAGTGTAAACTTGCTGCTTGCAATACTGAATTGTTTCTCTCATACAGTACTGTACTCTATAGTTGTACAGTAGAACTCTAAGCTCAATAATAAATATGTTTAACATCATTTAGGTGTCATCCAGGCACTTGTAATCTCTGTTCTGCTCTATGCATTGCCCTGTGTGTCCTTGGAGACAAAGGCAGAGGGGAGCTTGTTGCAGTAGGAGAGAGATACTCCTGGTATTCTTCTGCAGCCTCTTTCATGCCACCTCCTCTGCTTTGCTTCAGCCTTTGAGTCTGAACCACTCCCCCTCACAGGCTCTCCTTGCTCACTAAATCCCATCACCTCTTCAGCATCCGACAACTCCCAGCTCCATTCTCCTCCCTCTGACCTCTCCTCAGTGTCCCACCACCAATCTCCTTGGTGCCCCTTGGGAGTTTTCTGGCTGGTAGCTCCCACCACTTCCTGACCACTTGTCTCTGACATCAAGCATTTTCTGGCTCTAGGTGTTTTCCTTTTGTCAAGCACACCGCATCTGACACCACAAACATACAATTTGTTTCCCCTGGAATCTGAAATCTCCCCCAAACAAACATTGGAAATCCCACGAGGGAATTAAAAAAACATCCCTCAAACAATTAGAAGATTGGGGGTTTTTTATTATTCATTTGCATCTCACACCTTTTTCTCCAATGAGCTCAAAGTGGTTCTACCTTCCTCATTTCATCCTCACAGCAACCCTGTGAGGTAGGCTGGAAGGCAGTGATTGAGCCAAAGTCACCCAGCGAGGTTCATGGCAGAGTGAAAGGGATTTGAACTCTAGTCTCTCAGGTCGTAGTCCGCCACTCTAACCACTACAACTTTCTGGCTCCCCAGAGAGCCTCTCAAATCCCCTGAGAAGATTTTTGTGGTTCTAGGGGACTGGAATGAGATAAAGGGAATAGACACACACACACCTTTCCCTTCTTTCCATGGGAGCATTCAGTTTGCTGAGTCCCACTCCAGATACAACCAGTATTTTTTACACAGTTAATTGGTGGGGTGCATGTATTGATGCTTCCATAATTAATTAACCTTATCTCTACCATCAAACACAAAGTTTACTATTTAGAAAGGGAATATCCTTTACACCGTCTCTCTGTATTGATGCATTAGAGCAGGGGTCAGCAAACTATTTCAGCAGGGGGCCAGTCCGCTGTCCCTCAGACCTTGTGAGGGGGCCAGACTATATTTTGGAGGGGGGAAAAATAATGAACAAATTCCTATGTCCCACAAATAACCCAGAGATGCATTTTAAATAAAACCACACATTCTACTCATGTAAAAACACAAGGCAGGCTCCACAAATAATTCAGAGATGCATTTAAAATAAAAGGACACATTCTACTCAAATAAAAACACACTGATTCCCGGACCATCCGCGGGCCGGATTTAGAAGGCGATTGGGCTGCAGCCGGCCCCCAGGCCTTAGTTTACCTACCCATGCATTAGAGGAATATACATTATGTTAAAATAAAGTTTAAGGTTTTTATGCAACTGATTTTACTGGACAACAATAATGAAACATAATTAACAAGAGCACAGGGAAAACCTAAGGTTATTTACTGGGTCATCTGAGCTGAGAAACGTGTCAATTGTGCTTTGGAAAATGAAAGACTTAAAATATGTAGGTGAGGCTACACAGACACCTAAGAATAGAGTTGCAAGGCTTCAGAGCCCAATTATTTAAAAACGTGTTCCACTTAATCACTTAGGAGCATTAAATTATTATTATTATATTATGGTTTAATCCTATAGCCCCCTAATGACTAAAGGCCTGCTTGACAGTTTCTGAGTATGCCAGCATGTGGTGAAAAAAGCATTGTGCTGAAAGGACATAGCAATATTCAGCAGCGATTTCTGTAATCATGGTGCCGTTTCCGTGCCATTGTAATTACAGAAATAACTTGCTTTTAAATGGTTGAGAATGTCACATAATACTTTTTTTTTTAACCATGCAATCAAAAACTAATCTCTTTCAGAAGCAGGTATAGAGCAGAAAATCAGTTTGCTCTGCTTATAATGCAAACCTACCTAAATGACACATTCCTGAAATAATGCACATACTGAAACTACTCTTTGAAATTTGCACCTCTTTGAATTTTGTGACGTTGATCTCAGTGCAGTAAATGTGTACAAAAATGCATATATTAGGAGAAAGGGCATTTAAAAAACTGCATATAATGGAGAAAATAGTGTATGAAAATACATATTAGGAAAATTACCTGCAGAAATTTGTATATTAGGGGAAATTGCATATAAACATTTTTATATTAGGTCAAATTTGCACTAAATTGCTTATTAATTTCTATGAATATTATTTATTTATTTTAAATCACACTGATTCACAAATATGGAGAATTAAACTTAAGTTTTGAAAAATGAGTAACGAGAGAAACTTAAATGGAAAGACACACCCATCACTGTTCAGGAATGGTTGTGTAAACTAAAGTGTTGAGCAGGGAAAAAGCTTTCTGAGCCAGTCTAAAGCTGCTAATGCAATAGGATTATTGAAGAAAAAGTAACAGGTTATTCCATATTTTACCTTCTCTTTTTAAAATGGATCTACTCTTAGGAGATCAATATCAAGAGCCTCCATTTTCTTTCATTAAGAGTCATTTACTCTTTGGGGCTTTTTCCAGGTCAATATGAAACTTAAAAGCAGTGTTAATGAATCACACTTTCTTTAGGTAATATTGCCAAAGATTCTGCTCGAAAAGACATTTTATGCCAAATATATATTACAGGTAATAATTAAAACCTTCTCTTTCAGATTAAAGGTGAGTGAATAGGCAGTAATCAATGTTTTACATACTGAATGGTAACTGCTCATAAGGTCTAGTGTACACTGCAAAAATGAAGAAATAAAATTAGCTGCTCTTTTCATTAGTGAAGTTGACCAGAATCTTATACCATTTTATACATTTACAGTACTATAGTCATCAAGGCGATTGGCAGCAACAGCAGCAGCAATGTTCTGTGCTTAAGATAATATTTTCAGTCTGTTGCTAATTATGCTATTTTAAAAGTGCATTTTATATTTGACTTCCTTCAGTAATATGTTTTTTTGAAACGCTAATTCTCTTGTTAACTTTGCTGCGTTAAATGTGCATTCTGTACTTGACCTCCTTTGCAATGTTTTCATTTTGAAATCTTTCAGATAAATTTTTAGTTCCCTGTTTATTGTGTTGCTTTGAGTGTGTATTTTATATCGGACTTTCTTCTGTGATGTTTTATTGCGGATTGTTTCTTTTGATGTTTTCATGTAGGCTGTAAATGGCATTGAGGTTTTCCCCCTCAAAAATATAAAGCCATATGGAAATGAAATGAATAATGATAACAAATGATAATATTGTGATTCAGCTAGCCTGTCCTGAAACTACACATTCCTAGTGCCCTATACCACTCTTAGTGACTTGTATTTAAATTGAACTAACCGAATATTAATTTGGTGTCTTCAATAGGGCTGTACCCCAGAAGACATTCACAGAATGTAAGAAGAGCCTTTCTAGGTCACAGAAACAGTGGCTGTCAAAATATTGTTGGCCTCCAGTTCCAACCAGCATGGCCAATAGGAATTATGGAATTTGGGTCCAGAAATATCTGAAGGTCCACAAGCTCTCTTAGATCGGGGGGGGGGGGGCTATAGGCCTCTGTATCTAATCCTCCAAATTCTTCCCAAGCAATGCTTACCAGACCAAACAATTTGCCACCTCTCAGGGGTGCCAACTTGAATAAAATATTGGGCGAGAGCTGTTAAGCCCCTCCCCACATAATCAAACACATGGCATGCACACAAAACCATTTGGGAGTCCGCCCCTAGTTGTTGGCTCTTTTGCCACCCCTGCTCTGCACCCTCCTTGAGTTAACTTGCCTGGCAGGAATGTGTTCTTGAACTCTGATAATTTACCTTTCATTTCTTAACAGAGAGAGGTGCATGTAGAAGTCTCTGACTTTTGTGTGGCTGGAATGCAAAACAAAGAGAACAGACCCCAGTGCTTACTTATACAATACTTTTATTTAGCTCTTTGTGTTTTGGATTATAATACTCCTTTCTTTGGGCGTTTGAAAAGCTTGCAAGTTATTTTGATTCACGGGGAAAGGAATGTTCGAGTTCTTTAGGTACAAAAAAACCAAAAACCAACTCTTTTCTGAAAATCTGAACTCAAGAACTACCTTTGCATAAGTGGAGAAAATGACAAAAAGCTTTGTGCCTATGCAATGAAAGTCCAGGGTGAAACTCCCACTCAGGGTAATACTTTTCTGGCTATTCATTGCATAGACGTGGAGAAAAGAAAATGCTCTACTTCATAACCTGTGCAAAGGACCTTGAGTTCAGATTTTCAGAGAAGAGTTAGGGGGTTTTTTTGTACTTAAAGAACTTGAACATTATACAAGTTCCAGAAGAAGGAGCAGTATACTCTGAAACACATTGAGCTAAATAAAAGTATTCTATCCATAAGCACCAGGGCCCATGCTTCTTTGTTTTGATTCTTTACAGTGCTTTCCCTGTTCTTTCTGGATGGAATATATGAATACAACTCACTATATTTATGTGTTTGGAGACTATGTGATGTCCTCATGCATTTATGTGTACAGTGGTACCTCGGCTTAAGAACTTAATTCATTCCGGAGGTTCGTTCTTAACCTGAAACTGTTCTTAACCTGAGTTGTGGTGAATCCTCGATGTATCAGCTGCACAGACGCCCACCCAGCCACCCACTTCCCCAGCTGCCCTTCACCCAAATGGACAAAATGGGGAGACTCATCAGATTTCAGAAGGTGCCATCCATTCAGCTCATAGGAGAGATCAGTGCTCCCCCCCCCATGTGAGAAGCCAGGCAGGAACAGGGGGATTTTTGCTCCAGAGGACCACTTCCCACTTCCCACCTCCCCAAATCCCTTTTCTCTCTAAGAATCTAGTCCCAGTCATTTTAAGCCATTAAGAGCCAAGCTGCAGGATCAGATGTCTCTGCATGTGTCTCAGAGCAGGAGTCAAAGAAGAAAAACGCCCGCTACACAAACCAGCTGGCTCAGTGATGCTTCAGGTTCCCAAACGACACTGGCAATGAAAGGTGAGGCAGGAATGCAAAGGAAATGGGCAGGGACCTAAGAAGTTTGGATGCAGAGCAGACCTTCTCCATTGTGCGCAATGTTGCTGATCAGTTCTTAAGACCATGCAGATGAGAACCTGAAGTAGGTTGCTGGTTCTCTGTTTCCCTGGCTAGGACCCCGTGGACCCCTGCATTTTCAGGGCAGTAGGAGACTATGAAGCTCTATGTCAGACCCACCCAAAATGCCTCACTTTGCTTACTTATCCACCATCCCAAACAACTGGACTCTGCCTTTGCTTCATCCTTCAGCTCCGCACCAGGGTCTACCTCCAGTCCTCATGCAAGTACAGATTTTATTTTTATTTAAAAATCAGATCCTTAAACATATATTATCATAACCTAATGGAAGAAGTGGCCCTGAAGCACAACCACTATTGCTATTTGAATGCCAGAAAATTCAGTGAATATGGCGGTTTTGTACAACAGACTGACACACACACCTGGGGGGGGGAGGGTGTGAATTTTTGGGATAAGAAAGGTGGCAGGGAAATGTCGCAACCTTATATCACCTCTTTGCAAACAAATCAGTGCACATGCTCATTAAAGAATGGATGTTGTGGAACTTTCCTGCAAGTTTTGTGCACACAAATCACGTTGCCTGGAAGCGACCTTAGTGTTTGAGATATACAGCAGTCTTGCTTTCTTAATGCTAGGGAATAATTTCTATTTGAATCACTTACTCATTTATTTCATTCACTTCTCGTGATCACATTATATGCTGGAAGGGGGGGGGAAATGCCAACCTTTACGCCACTGCTTCTAAACTGATGGCAACTGCCTCAATTGATTTTATAATGGGCTTTATGCAAACTGAAACAAATGGAGTAGTTAATTGGAATCATAGAGTTGTTCTTTCAATGCACTGTGGATACTTTAAGAGCTTCACACAGTCACACAGTTGCTACAAATCTGAATTGTGCTTCTTCTCTCAGAGACAAGCAAATTATCTGGTTCCATGAAATCCGTTTCTGTTTGTTAAGAAACACTCCAATATTTTTGTCTGCAATTTCAACATATGACTGTCAATACTAACAAAACAAAGCCAAAAGCACCCACCATTTATTTTCATGAACTTTAATTGACCATTTTTAGGAACAAAAAGGCCTGTTATGATAACAACATGATAAAAGCTTGTAATGCGTAGGATTTGGGCTGGCTAAAACCACTTTCATCTAATGGAGACCTGAGAAGAAGGTATGAAAGTTACAGTCAACTTTGACAAAGGTCGTCAACTTACTTATTTAATTCTGCACCAGAAGAAAGGAGACATGGCAGTTTGGATGCAAATTAGAGTCTCTTCAGCTTTTGAGAGCAGCCAGACAAAAAGGAATTGCAACATTTCAAAAATTGTTTTGCAAGGTGTCCAATTATTCCAAATTGTGCATGATATATTGTGGAAAATTGATATTATTTAAAAGCTTTCTAGGGTAGTATTAGGCTGTCAGCACAAGGTTATTTGATGTCCACATAGTCAATGGACTTTATTAATATTTCCAGGAGCAGATACCTACCAAACAAGCTGTCTGCAAATGAATTTGGATAGATTTAATGCAACAGAGGCAACCAGTCTCCTGGAAAATAAATGTGAGCAAACAGACAACAACATTTTCTTGTCTGAGGCTCACTAGGATTTATTTTTTTAAAGCCTATGTCATTGAAACAGTTAAAGCAAAGGGTGGGTGGGGGACTCTAAGAAAGGTAAAAACAATATTTGAAACTCTCATTAAAGTCTGTGGAACTGGAAGGTATTTTGTGCCTACAGATATTGTAGCAAACATAATGTAATATCGGAACTGCCTATCAACTTCACAAAGCACTAAGGGGAATTAATCTTCATATTAAACATACATTAAACATACTGGTTTCAAGAAGTATTTCCTGTGTTCTCCATTGCTCTTTCTGCTCATGGGCATGAAACAGGACCAGTAGTCTCTGATATTTACTATGCTTGACAAAGTACTTTCACTTGGCCAATTTAGATGAAGAGTTTTATTCTGCTTCTGACAAATCCAAATATTGCATTTCTACAAACCTGAAAGGAAAATGTTATAAATTATTATGCACGATGGACTTGACTCAATCTCCTGGATATATGCCACCTCTGTGTGGACAGATACCATAAAACAGTGGCAAAAAAATGTAGACCATCCACATATTGGACTGCTACTCCCATTAGTATCAGCCAGCATGAGCAGTGGTCAGGAATGAAATGAGCTGTATGCTATAACAGATCTCTCCCTTTCCTTCTGTACCCCACTTAGTGTGAAAGTTTGGGTACAAGCACCGGACCATTAGGGGGAATAGGAGGTCTGTATGGACTACAGTGGTACCTTGGTTTAAGAACAGCTTAGTTTATAAACAACTTGGATTAAGAACCCTGCAAACCCGCAAGTAGGTGTTTCGGTTTGTGAACTTTGCCTTGGAATAAGAACATGTTTCGCTTCCTGTTGAGTGTGTTCCATTTGTAAATTGAGTCCCTTGCTGCTATAGGAAAGCATGCCTTGGTTTAAGAATGCTTTGGTTTAAGAACAGACTTCTGGAACGAATTAAGTTCGTAAACCAAGGTACCACTGTATCAGGAAGTTCTTTTTTAGTTCTTTGGCTGAGGCGAGTGTGTGTGTGTGTGTGTGTGTGTGTGTGTGTGTGTCTGTGTGTGATGACTTGGATGGGAGTATGGAACACATGCCACACACTTTCACCAGGAACCAGGCATGTGAAATGGCAGTTTGATCATGTATCGGCATAAAATGTGGCACTATTATGGCAGACAGGGATTCCTAGGGCATAGTAAGTTGACTCCATAGGAGCAATTTGCCAGGCAGAAATGGTTTTCAATTTGCTTTTGCATTCTGTAACATAGGTGAATTCCATCCAAGTAGCATGACATTGTACTAATCAACAAAACAAACCGTGTGTACATCAAAATAATAAAGACAATAATATGTGGCTTCCCTCCACCAAAGCTTGACTTCTTATAAATTAGTGTATGTATTACATTGTGTCGTTCTCCTGCTCATTATCTATCCATTATCAAACTTATTTCCAATTGGTTCATCTTCACATATTTAATCTATACATATCAACATACTTTCTTTGGACCAGTATTTTTCCATATATTCTTCAAAACATTGCCATTCTTTCCTCAGATTTTGATTAGATTGGTTTCTTATGGCTGCTGTTAATTTAGCCAGGCCTATAAATTTGCCTTTTTTGTTTGTTTATCCATTCTACTATTCTCCCAGGGCATCAGAGAGCAAAATGTCCCTCTTGAAAGTGGCAACTAAATGATTCCTGCATTGCAGGGGACTGGATGACCATTTGGGACCCTTCCAACTCTACAGTTCTATGATTCTAGGTAAATGCCTATCAAAATCTCCACAAAGCTTTTTACCCAGGGGTCATGGTCCATGAAGCATCACTGCTCTCCATCTTTCAGCATCCCTGTGACCTCTCTATGAACTTGACACTGGGTGAAATCCATTGTGGCTATTACATTAATGTCTTTGGAGGTATCCCCTTATGCAGTGGTGGGAAATCTCATGCTCAAGAGGTAAACATGTCCCTCCTGATGTCCCTGTGGTCCTTAACTGGACCATGCTCCCTCTCCAGGTCGCACCCCTTACTGGGCCTGATCCAGGCTTCCCCCAGGTGCTTTTACCTTACTGGAATTTGATATGATGTCTGCTTGCCTAGAAGTATGAGAATCTGGTAATGTGTGGCTTGTGAACTTGGCTGACTAGATAGAACAA
This sequence comes from Podarcis bocagei, assembly GCF_964188305.1. Taxonomy (NCBI): domain Eukaryota; kingdom Metazoa; phylum Chordata; class Lepidosauria; order Squamata; family Lacertidae; genus Podarcis; species Podarcis bocagei. The sequence goes on from NC_138136.1 coordinate 24,762,716, forward strand.
TCAAGTCTCAGAAGCTACTTGATAGCTCTCTAGGATAGCTAAAGAACTCCTAATTCAGAACTCATGAAGTAGAAGGATCAATGTGAACCTGTGACTCCTTCACCACTCAACTTCCACATGCTTCTCTGCTAACACCACCACCAAAGCTCAAACACCGCTGTCAAGAGCATCTTTATCTAGAACCTCTCACCTCCATTTCCCCCTGAGTCTTCATGGACTCCAAACATGACTTCACAACATTTTAGGAGCTCACAATCATGGGAATGTCAGGCACCACCCGTCTGCAACTTCTCCCTTGGTTTTATCAGGCCTGTCCTTGGACTTGCCTGCCATTGGTCTCATATGATGTTTATAGTGAGGTTGCTCATTATATAGATATGGCACAACACCCATTGGTTGATCTCATGCTTTACTGAAACGGGTCCTTATTTAGCCCTAAGTTGACAAAGTACTTAGAAATCCCTTTAATATCTATCAGGGAACATTGTAATTTCCCTCTGGTATACAAGCATTGTTATGTGAAAATATATGAGAGCTCCATGCAGGCTTGAGTGTGTACTTATGATATATTGTCCCCTAAAAATCATTGGGACAGAATATTATGTCTTTCAGATCAGAGTATGTATGCACCTGGGACCCTAAGAAACATTACTTTGCACAAAATGATGAGTGAAATGGGAAGATTAATGTGGTTCAGGATTTTGTTTATGCTAAATGTACCACAGCTGGAGAAACGCATTGGTTTAAGAATACATCAATGACAGCATTTAAATCAAGGCAAATTATTTATGCTTGAGAGTAGCTGTTTTGTTCCATGTGCAACAAGAGGATTCTAGCCAAGGAAGAAAGAATGCACTTCTGCTGATAGGGTCATGTTGAAGATCTACTCCCCCCACAACACCTTTAAAAATTTCAATCACTGGGAAATAACTAATTTGATAGGAGAGTTGTTAATAGTTCATTAGGTGAAGTTGTAGATAGTGTGAAAGCATTTATAACCCTCATGAAGAAGAAGGTTATGTGAGGAGGTATTACTGACATTTCAGGCGGAGAATTCAAAAATATATATTTGTAAATTAGTAAGAGGCTAGAAAAAAGGAGCAGATTATCATATAAAGTGTTAGTAAGGTAAAGGGACCCTTGACCGTTAGGTCCAGTCGCGGACGACTCTGGGGTTATGGCACTCATCTCCCTTTACTGGTCGTGGGAGCTGACGTGCAGCTTTCTGGTCATGTGGCCAGCATGACTAAGCCACTTCTGGCAAACCAGAGCAGTGCAAAGAAACACCGTTTACCTTCCCGCCGGAGCGGTACCTATTTATCTACTTGCACTTCGTGCTTTTAAACTGCTAGGTTGGCATGAGCAGGGGCCGAGCAATGGGATCTCACTCTGTTGCAGGGATTTGAACTGCCAATCTTCTGATCAGCAAGCCCTAGGTTCAGTGGTTTAACCCACAGCGCCACCCACCAGGGCCAATTGCCCCCCTTCTAAACACTCAGGTGTCAGAGTTTCATATTCCTGTCCATTATTTAGATATGAGATGAGCAAATTCTCCTAGCAAATTCCTAACTGGAACTGAGGGTGAGGGAGACAGCAGAAAAGTAGCTTAAGGTTTTTTATGAATTCAGAAACCCAGTGCATGTGTGGAAGCTCACCTATTTTATGAGGATAATGTTAAATTTCCTTGCTCCACCTACTTGTGCCTCTGATCCCGTCCACTACTGACATGTGACCCTCAGGAGATAGTTCAGATGCCTGTCAGCTGCTGCTGCTCCACCATCCCCACATTATATGACATTGCCTCCTAAACATAGACTCAACCTGGACTTGTTGATATGCCTATGGAATATATTAACCCCCCCCCCAGTTACACGGCTATCTAACATGACAAAAAAAAACCACGGCACAAAATACTCATAAATGTGGCACACACCTCTCACTGCATGAATGTGCTGAAAGGATTTCACATAGGTGTCCAATGTCAGAGGAGACAGGATAGTAAAACCCCCACACACCGATGACTCATTTGTTATTATGCATAGATATTATGAATGATAAGAGCCATTGCCCCAGGCAGAGTTGTGTGTTTGCTTCTTTCTGTTCAGTTCAATTAAATGTTTCACACTAAACTTTTAGAAATAAGTTTCGGCACATATTGAAGTCATGAATTCAACTTAAGAAAGTGGACTTGGATCAAGCTGGGCCATTGATCTAGTCTTAATTTCCATTTCTAGTGGAAAAGAGAAATGTATATATTCACATTAAAAAAATAATAAGTCGTATTTTGCTTATGTAACACATGTCTTTTTTAAAAAAAATAGAGTGATGGACTTTCAAGATGAATGGGGTTCTGTCTCCTTTTAAAAGCTCTTAAATTGAGCGGCACATTCCATCACTGTTAGGCAGCAGCAAAGCGGGGGTGCTGTTCATGTAACACAAGTTCAAACACTTATCAGGACTTGGAGCTGCTTTTGCATAATTTTGGATCACAATGTGCAACAAAATGAAATGACAAAATTTTGGGATTACAATGAGGGTATCTAAAGAAGCACGTGAGAAATCTGATACACAAAACATTTATTCTGTTCTCTTTGATTTCCTTTCTTTTCTCTCTCCCCTGAGTTGCTATATTGCTTTAACAGATACTATATCCATCATACTTTAGGGATAAAACTTTATTCATTTTTCATCACACTGCCTTTCCTGTTATTTAGCCAGCTTTTCTTAAACAACTCTTGACCAAGTGACAGAAGCAACCTTAGGAAAAGTGATTCCTCCCGGCAGCCTTACATCAATGCCAGCTGTGATTCCATTTATATTGAATCACTACAATCATTGGCAACTACTCCTGGAGTTCTTTTCCATCCTTCATTTAAATATAAACTTCCCCAAAGGTGTACAGGTAGAACATTTCATCTTTATTATATTTTTGTAAGTGAAATGAAGACTGCAAACATAAGCTCAATGTAATTCTTTCTTTGACCCATGGGATTTTTTTATGATAACGAGAGAGTTAAACATAAACAGCAAGCTTTTAACTAAGCTATTATGGTTCACAGCAGTGTGGTATGTTCAGCATACACTGCTGGGACAAAGGTAGGATGTTACTAATAGAGTCCAAAGTTATGCTGGCATTTAAGATCCATGTCAGTATCGCACTACTGGTAACACCAGCATTACTCTTATTTGATTAAAATATTTCTTTTTCCTCCAAAAATTGCACAAGGGCAGATTTCTCCACAGCACAAAATACCCATATTTTGAAGTGTTATGAGAGAGAAAACTTTTCTCCATCCACTTTGTCCATGCCATGCACAGCAACTAGTTTCATGGATGCCCTAAAGGCTATACGGGAAACTGATGCCAGACAATAAGTGCAGGAATTTGCCTTGGAAAAATACCTGGCTAACCAAATCCAATCTCAGCAGTCTCACAGACTCTGAAACTGTGGCAGAGATAGTACAGAACTGCAGTGCAATGAGCCCATTTTGTGACCAGGGTTTCTGTGAGTTTTTGCAAATATGAAAAAGAAGGCACCTATCGTCATTTGTGGTGGAGCTGTCCAGAGGTTCAGGTATTTTTGAAAACAACAACGAACCTATTAATTTCACACCTCAGCTGCTATTGTCTTCATACGAAGGCCACAATTCAGACATTAAATCTACAGAACTATTCACTTCCTTTACATTATGGCACCTAGACTACCTATTTCTAAAGCAAAGCAAAACCAGAAGTCACTGGAAGGATGAGATATTGCACTCTGGTATAGAAATGTCTGGAAAATAGAGATTGCAGAGAAGTAACAAATTAGACAAGATTTCTGAAACACGGGCAAACCAAGAAACTTTTACACAAATTAGTGGCAAATTTCTATGTCGTACACAAGCCAATCAAAATTTCAGTATACCCCCATCCGCATCTTTGACAGCTCTGCAAATATGGAATCTGTAGAAGTATATCACATGAAAATTATTTCCATTTATGACCATCCCTGATTTTCCAAATGTCAACATCTCTGGGAATATCCGCACCAAATTCCTCAAAAAGAAGAGTAAATTGACAAGTCACCTATATGGGTACACAGGTAGACAGATTATTGACTCGTTGAATATAACATGCGAATGCATGTTATATATGGAAGTGATCCCTATTTTCCTCAGACACATGTCTGCATTGACAAACGTACCATGTAAGCTAGGCAATCATCACTGTCACTGTCAGAAATTCCTATGACAATGGCAACCTATTTCTCCAGCAACACATAGAGTCATGAGTAGGATGGCTCAAGACAAGTGTAGAAAAACATAGTACTAACTGTTCCCTTGCTAAGCTCCTTTTAAAATTATATATATTAAAAGAAAAATAGAGTAAAGTGAAATTCCACTTTCCCTTAGAAATCTTGAGGCTTTGAAGAGATTGTCTCTTAAAATGAGATGTGCAAATTGCTTTTTGTTATTCAGAGATGTTGAAATTGGAGCATTAATGTCAAGAATAGTTGCTAGTGCTGCTTATCATTTATTTAACATGTATAGTGTGGTAGAGCATGTATAGAATACTGAAATAATATCTATTATATATTATTCATTAATATGTCTATGTACTGTTTTTTCTTTGAGAAAGAAATCAGATGAGTTCACTACAAATATCAGCAGAGCATAGAACCAGTGTTGTTTATTAGCGTCAAGAAAAAGAGATATCCTAAAAAATATCAAGATAATTTAAGTGACAAGATCTAGGAACAGATTCAACATGAGTTAAGAAAGACAGCAGCTTAACAGGGTGTTTAAATAGGAGCAAAGACATCAGAAACATTAAGGATGAAAGTGCAACTGAAGAGGAGATTCAAGAAGAGAGTTGAGAAGAAATAAAATGCAGACACTGTGATTAGACAAGATAGTCAAGGGTTCTGGATATTAATTGTTCCTTCCAACCTTCAGTGCTGCAGCATCCAGAGCTGTCAAGAGGATATCAATACTTCAGATGACAGGATAGTTCTCTTGGCTGTGGGAAAGCAGAAACTACGGAGCAGTAAAGTAAACAGAGCTGGAAATTCCAAGAAGAGAGTAGGAATATAAGGGAGCTTTGTTATATTGGATCATGGTATTGGTTCATATAGCTCTGTGTTGTCTGCTCTGACTTGCTGGCACTGTCCAGGGTTTCAGACAAGGGACATTCCCAGCCATACCTGGATTGTATTTGGAGCCTACTGTACGTAAAGCAGTTTCTTTCCAGAGAGCTTTGGCCCATTCTCTTGATTGTTACATATGTTCTAGTAGATTATTTCAGGCTTATGCCAAGTCAAACCATTCACCCATCTACTATTACCACCACTACCACACACTTCCTTTTTCTTTTCTTTTCTACACTTTTGGCAGTGCCGGATTTACGTATAAGCTAAACAAGCTATAGCTTAGGGCCCCACTCTCTTGGGAGCCCCCAAAAAAAATTTAAAGAAAAAACAACCTGGATGTACATTTCCAAAATATAAGATAAAAAACAAATAAAATAAAACCTACATACATCAAGTGTCTTTTGTGTTGTGTAGGCTCGTATGATGTAAGTAATGGTCCCCACCTGCTAGCCTGCTCCCTAAAATATCACTGGTTTGCTCATTTCTATATATAGGGTGCCTACATTCTGCATGGACTGGTTGCATGCAACATGCAACATGCAGCTGCAGTCTGCAGTGCAGCACAGTTGAATGTAGGTCAAGCTGTTGTACCTGTTATGTAATATTAAAGAGTGCTTGTAGACTGATGATCAGGCAGCATAGACTAAGGGTATGAGTCTTATGCCTACTGTTTGATTTCATGTAATACATAATTTATTTATTTTGATCCCATTATGGCTTTAGATACCTATTAGGTCCATAAATTACCATATAGCATATATTCAACAGTGACAATTTGTTGTTGACAAAGGACAGCTGGACATATAAACGTTCTTCTGGAATGCCCCATCAAACCTAATTACGTTCCTAAGCCCCATTACGTTCAGTAGCTTAGGGCCTCATCAAACCTATATCCGGCCCTGAGTGTTGGGCAGCATCTCTCTAAGGTTTCAAGAAGGAGCCTTTACCAGCTCTTCCTGGAGAATCCAGGGATTGCAAAGTGTATTTTCTATTGCTGAGTTACAGCCATTTCCTTCATGCTGCCTTTGCATAACTTGGTATCTGCATAACTAGTCCCATAACTGGACCTACTGTGCTACAAAGGACATAGCACGTGGCCATTTGGGGGGACTTGTAGAAGGTGGTACACTGATCTACAGTAAGTGAAACCAAATCAAATATTTTTTTTTAAAGCACATGGAATAGGAAGTGCCAATTCAGAATGCATGTGGAGGAGAATTACACAGTTGCAGAGATGCCAACTTGCACCCCATATTGAGGTGGCTTAGGGCATACTATGCACACATAACATCCTGTGTGTGTTGCACGTTGACATCATACGCCTGGTGCATGTCATGTGTGTGTGATGTCATGGTCATGATGTGTGCACCAGTGTCACATAGTTGGGAGGAGGCCAAGTACAGAGCCCAGTGTGGTGCAGCTTCAACGGTAATTTAATAATGATGATATTATTATTATGATGGCCCCAGCCACTCGGGGCAGCCAGCAGCTCCTGCTGTTTCACATTCAGAAGAAGTCAGGCACTAATGCTAAACCATGCTTGGTTCCATGCTTGGCTTCCTCTGCTCCTTCAACATTGAGCTCCTTCCCAACAGATACAGAGGAGGGGCCAAGGACATATTGGCCCCATAAAGTTGTTGCACCTGCATCGTTGAATGTCCCCTTTGCATAAGAATAACTAGTATGTTAGGGGAAAGGCTAAAGCTATTCCCTGTGATGTGTTAACTTTTCATGCTCAAACAGTTTTTAGTTTTTCAAAGCATTTAAACACATTATTCTCCCACCTACATTCTGAATAACTACCATTTCAGAAGAACTGTGCCACATGTTCTTCCTAAATATATTAGTCAATTTTAAGCTTAAAATACCCTATGTAGGCATCATCTAAGAAGCGCTAAAATGGATCAGTGTATGATCATTGTCATAGCATTCCAGAAGAAAATAATATGCACAAACAAATTTAGAATTACATAAGCGCTTTACTTTCAAGCCTTTGTTTACCAGATCTTATTTTATTTTTGCCAATAAATATTAAGTTAGGTGACGAAGTTCATTGAGCAAAAATGATCCAAGAAGCTGAAGAATGGATTTAATTATCACATGTGAAGTAAATGTGATTTTGAATAAATGGAAACTGGCTCACAAGAGATGATGTCTAGTTACCCTGAGGAAAACATTTGGTAAGAGAAGCAAGTGGGTAAATATGTGTTCAATTTTATTGCCTCAGTTCTCCAGTGAAAGGAAAACTCTTGTGATTTTGTGAAATTCTACCACCATAATTAAAAAGAAAATTTTGAAGGGAAAGTCCAGGGGGTTGGTGAACTGTCTGCTTGCATTCAAAGCTCCGTTGTTGAATCATTGTAATATCTTAAAATACGGGCAATTAAAAAAGTTTCCTTTCAGTTACCATAATGTGTGTTGAAGGTTATTAATGTATTGTTTCTTACACAACAGGCAGAGGAATCCAAAAACTGATGAAGTCTGGGTGAGGGATCCCTGGAAGTGGTGCAAGTGTTGCTGATAGAGAGAGGGGCTCCACTCATGGGATGACACTGGAGAAGTCCTAGAATGATGCTGCAAACTCTACTGGAGTAGATTATTGCTAAGAGCACCCCATCACATTGTCCCGTGGATGTGTCGGGCACAGGATTCAAAGTTTTCTTGTTCCCCAAATGCACCAACAGGTCAGGTCTGAAACTATGCCAGAACTGGAGTTGGTATAGTTAATTTCATTGGTAGATGGTTCTCATTGGGACTTGTAGGATGTAAGGCAGGGAGACCATCAGCAGGTGACACCAGAGCCAATGAAAAGCAGTTTTGTCTCCACCTTCCTTCCTGCAGAATTCTACAAGGGCAACCCTGAGACTAAGGATAAAGGTGATTGGCAGTGCCAACTGGTGGACTGGTTGCAAGTGCCAACTGGTGAACTGGTTGCAAGTAAGAAGGCAGGCTGTGGTTGGTGGGGCAGTTCTCCATTTGCCCTAATGGACTAGCCTCCACTAGTTTATTTCCCTCCAATTGAAATGGGAAGGGGAAACAAAAAAGAGAAGGAAAAACTGTGTCCTCACCTACTAGCTTGGCTGGAAGGAGCTGGCAAGGTTTTGAATGTGACAGAGAAACCAATGCAGAATTGGCCCCTGCCCATACCCATGAAAAACTTTGAATGCTATATTTATGGGGTACATTGTTTATGTATTTATTTCGGTGTTTAACTAGTTTATTAAAATTATCTCACCTTGTATAGCACAGGAGCTTAACACCAGGAAAAATAGGCACCAGGGAAAATAGGCACCAGGGAGGATGGGCAATGTGAAATACTCTACTCCAATGTATGCACAGGTATCTGCTAATACATCCCATGATTCTCCATATGCAGAAAAGCTGGAGGGGTGGAAATGCAAGCTGTGCAGAGGTGCTTGTTAGCTACAGGGATCAGGTAGACTTAATGAACATACTTAAAAACCCATAACAATTGCCATGCAGACACAACGTGAAACTGATCCTCAATCAGGAGTTAAGTTTCTGTGAATAGGAGGAGTGGCAGAATGACTGAAAAGACTTCCATGCAGCTCCTTTTCTTCAAATACATTCAGCTTTTCTCCCCGCTATCTGGTGTGATGACTACCTTGGTAGTCAAAGCATTTCTCCCTTTTGTATTTTTAATGGACAGGGGACCGTCTCCTGCAGCCATATCGACATTTGTTTTTCTCTGCTCAACAGTGTATCTATTTTCCTCTCCGATAATGAATTATCCATTTATAATGCAGGAACATTTGAAACAGGCTTATGAGAATTAAGGTTTGTGTTCCTTTTGTTGTTTGATGCCAGCATTATGCATTGAAAGTGATCGCAGAACAGTATATAATACATCTTTGTGGAGTGTAATAAGTTTTCTTTCTTTCTTTCTTTCTTTCTTTCTTTCTTTCTTTCTTTCTTTCTTTCTTTTAAAGGAGGTGTCATTTCATTGGGATGTGATCTGGCCAATACCACTGAAATCTAAATGCTGTATTATAAAAACCACATCAAAATCAAACTATAGTCTCTTGTAATTGGTTATCCGGTGATACCTAGCAGCTTTGTGGATCAGATCTACCATGAGGTTCAAAGACAGAGCACAGGAAGCTACTTATATCACGTCAAACCATTGGTCCATCTAGCTCAGTATTGTCTACATTGACTAGGAGTAGTTCTCAAAGGTTTGAGGCAGGTGGGCGTGTCTTTCATCCTTTCCTGGAGATGCCAAGGTCTGAACCTGGGACTTACATCCAAAGATGAAGAAGAAATCCTTATTTATTATCATTAGATTTGTATATCTTCCTACATATCAGGATGGGAAAGATAATCAAATATCCAAAACAAACACAGAAACAACATTCACTCAAGATAAAACAGACACAACTTTACAAATATTTAGCCCATACTGCCTGTATGGTGTAGAGAGCCAATATGGTGCAGTGGTTAAGAGTGGTGGACTCGTAATCTGGGGAACCGGGTTCGCATCTCCGCTCCTCCACATGCAGCTGCTGGGTGACCTTGGGCCAGTCACACTTCTCTGAAGTCTCTCAGCCCCACTCACCTCACAGAGTGTTTGTTGGGGGGAGGAAGGGAAAGGAGAATGTTAGCCGCTTTGAGACTCCTTCGGGTAGTGATAAAGTGGGATATCAAATGCAGACTCCTCCTCCTCTTCTTCTTCTTCTTCTTCTTCTTCTTCTTCTTCTTCTTCTTCTTCTTCTTCTTCTTCTTATTGTGACAGTAACACACAAGTCTCCTACAGAGACTTAGAATCATAGAACAGTAGAGTTGGAAGGGATCAGCCCCCTGTTATGGAGGAATATGCAGCTGTCTCATACAGGGATCAAACCGTGGCATTATTAGCAGCTCACTCTAATCAGCTGAGCTATCCAGGAAATGTTGATTTTCAACAAGCAATGGGGGATCAGCATGGCATCAGGTGCCTCTGGCTACGAGCACATCTAATATCCATGCATTATGAGTTACGTTTGTATAAGGTTCCTGTGTATGTAAAGTCCAGGATATATAGACCCAAATGGTGTCATTTGTAGATGGTTTGCATATCATGCAGTTTTGGATTAATCCCACTGGTCTCAACATGTTTAAGAAGCAAACCCCACACACGGATGTAGAACTCACCATGGGAGCACTACGCAACAAGCTACAGAGGGGTGAAACCTGATGCTATCCTTCTGATTCCTCGCTGCACTTACAAAATGAAAATCTGCAAAAAGAGCACTACATTCTGCCATAGATGAAGTTTAGGAACACTTGTCAAGGTCAGTTCTATGTAGAGATATGCAAGTCCTAGCTTCTAATTAACAGTATTTGAAAATATCAGGAAAACAGACATCCCCTCCCAGCCTAAATAGCTCCTCAGGGGTGTCTGCCTGCAATACCAATGTACAGTCATACCTTGGTTTTCAAACAGCTTAGTTCTAGAAAGTTTCCGCTCCCAAACACTGCAAACCTGGAAGTGACTGTTCTGGTTTGCGAACTATTTTTTGGAAGCCGAACATCCGATGGGGCTTCCGCGGCTTCCAGTTGGCTACAGAAGCCAACCAGAAGCCATGCTTTGGTTTCTGAATGTTTTGGAAGTCAAACGGACTTCTGGAATGGATTTCATTCGACTTCCAATGTACAATTGTAATATCATTTCAACACCTGAATCAGATTTTTGAACTGTTTGTAGTACACACTGATGTTGTAGTATGGGGAGTCTTTGCATTCACACACAGAGAGAAAGAGAGACAGCATTAGAGGAACAGCAGTTCACATTTGTTTCATCTTATATATTGGGCTTTGTTTGAGATTTGACACATAGTAGATAACCCCAGCTTTAGTCTTCTAAAAGTACAAGACACATAATGAATCACGACCATCATCTTCCTGTTCTAGATTTTGCTGGCTGTAATTCCCAGAAAGATTTACATTTTACAAGGACAATAAAACCAGTTTATACACTTCTTCTGAGTGCAACTTCTTTGCAATTTTCAAAAAGGCTTCCTATTTCTGTGAGAAGAAAATGTACAAGTATACCCATTTCTTAATTAGCCAGGAGGATTTTTTTAAAAAAAACACAAAAAAAAACATTTCCCTGTAGAATGTTTGTGCTGTATTACAACCATAAAGTTGGGTCCATGGACTTCTTGCCCTTGTAAGAGCTTCAAAATTCTGCCTCAGCAGGGCTGCTGAACTGACTAAAGGAAGTCCTATGCATACATCATTAATTTAATTGGTGAGAAACCTGCTCCTATGGGAATTGCATATACACAGCAGAACACTGAGGAAGCATTGAGCAAAGGCTTGTAATGTTAGTTGGTGCTCTCTGCCACCACCATGACCTACCAGTTTGACCATGGTCTTCACCAGAAGGGAAACTTGAGGACCTTTGCAAATTCCAAAATCAACCAGCCTGATCACTAATGTATGGATTGGAACACTGATTTCTACCCATCCCAAATGTTCTTCCAAAATAATGATGATGATGATGATAGAAAATCATATTTTTTGAGGGGGGAATATATGCATTTTAATACTTTAAAATGCAAATTTTCACCTGCATACTTAAACAAACTTTGCAGATTTAATGCAGAAATAGGAAAGAACACAAACCAGAAAAAAGATCTATCCATCCTTATTCACCCCAGTTTGGGTTTTCAGCACACTCCCTCAAAATATCTGGTTCTTCCTGTTGCTGTAAAAGCAATGAGAGGTTTTAAGTGGGATTTTATATATTTCCCACATAAAAGGAGCAGAGATGAGGATATCTACAGCAGCACACTAAGTATCATGATCCCATTAAGAAAAAGTCCTCCTAAATAATTATCACAAATTGATATGCGACAGCTTCAGAACACCAAGTAGCGACTTGTTACAAGCTTTCTATGAGTGAATCAGTAGCTCTTGTATTTATGAATTGCTCAGAACAATGCAATTGCAGAGCTTCTGAAAGGAAGTTGGAGATGGTGCTTATTGTACATGGCACCACATGATAACATTCTTCCTGCTGAACCCAGCAGGTCTGGGTCTCGTCAGTGCCTAAATGGAAGGTATTTATTTCAACAAGTCTACTCTAAAAGTGACAAAGGCCCCAACTGCATGATACATGGTTTCATACTATCAGCACATTTTAACACAACCCAGCAACACATTTCAGCAGATCTGGGATCAGTCCTAGAATTACCAGAAAGGTGTTTATATATTGTTGTTTTTTAGGTTTCCTTTTGATGTTATCTTTTTGGAAAATTAATAAAGCAATAATAAATTAATAAAACTAATGGAAATCAGGGGCTAGGTTTGATGATTCCATCAAACATTCCCCCAAACCAATCTCCCCTCCCCACAATAATTTGAGAAATGGGCTAGAAAATTGTTGCCGCAAAAGTTAATGTTATTAACGAATATGAAAGGGAAGAAACTCTGGGAACTTTGCCCCTTTCCTGACTTTCAACCACTCTCCAGGGTCTTCGGAGAGGTATTTCACATTATGTCCTGCTTCCTGATCCTTTTAATTGGAGTCTGAGACCTTTTGCATACATAGCATGTGGTCTACAACAGAGCTGCATCTCTCTGCTCTGATAAACATCAATGAGAGATGTTGCAATTTGTTTCGAGGGATGCCCTTTGGCACTGAAGGAAAAGACTCAGTCAGGTGAGTACAAGAACAGAATTCATTCTGTTACAAGATTCTCACCGACAGCCAGCCATCTCTCAACAATATTTCTCAGCGGTCGCAAGGAGGCAGATGAGTCTCCACCATTTCTGCCTCAAATACCCCCAGACGGTTTTGCCAACCTTTTACTATTTGATCAAGTGTGGGCAGAGATTGTTGGACTTCACCCCAAAATGCAAAGGTTATGTCTCTAACTCACTCCTAGACTGCCAGCCAAGGACAAATTGCTATCTCTCAGCAACTGTTCCTCATCACTAAAATGGGAATGCTAAATTACGCAGCTACGTCAAAAGAGTATTTAGCTTTTTCACAAATAACAGTATACTGTATTGATAAAAAAGCTCTAAAAGATAGCATATTAATGTAATATGGAAACGGCCTTAATATAGAATGAATCCAAATTAGAAGGGGCAAATATAAACCCTCTGACCATTTCAAAAGAAAAGAAAAATATTATTCAGCATTATTCAGGGAAGAACTCACTTTAAAAACAACACCACATTCATTCATGGTTGTATCCAATGCTGTTATTGCACCAGTGGAGCAGTGAGGAACCCTCTGGAGCAGACATTTGGGGTGCACAAGGTGGATGAAGATGGAAGATGATTAGGAGGGTGTCTCATTGTGCACATGGAAGCATGTTTGTGCAACATTTGGAGCAACCCGGATAGTGTCAAATGTAAACTAGCAAAACTGGGCAATTTGAACAAAAGCTATTTTAACCTGTGCAATGTAACCCAGATCTGGAGAGTGCATTGGATAGGGAAACCTATCCAATTTGCACATTCTAAAACAATGCATATTTATACTGAAAAACAGACACCCTTCAATATTTGCACTTCTTTTTTTGCAAATTTGCACTTACCAACCAACGTATACTAAAATATGTAGAACAGGAGAAGCTGGGAACCCAGTGTAAGAAAAAATGCATTATGCTGGGGAAGGTGCATATTTGGCAAACTGCATACCAACAAATGTTTATTATGATAAATTCACACACAAAGAAATGCAGATGATCTCTTTTTTTCCCTTTAAAAAAGTCCAAGCTGATGTGGAAATGTAGAGAACTTAATATAACATGAGAAAAATGAGAAACCAAAATGAACTGGTTCATCCACCCTTACCCAAGTCTTATTATTCTGTCATTGTTTTCATATTTTTGTTAAATGCTTTCATCACTCAAGGTGAGAGCTCTTTTGTCAACAAGAACTTGTCACTCTTCCCTCAGAGTGCCTGCAGTTCAACCTTTTTTCTCCTGCCCAGTATTGATTCTTCTATAACTACTGCTGTTGTTATCACTCTTCCAAGAATGTCTTATAAAAGAGAACTATTATACATCAATAAAGGCATGCTTCTCTTTCATGTCAGATCAAATGTACATGCCTTCAAGGTTGTGAGAAACATGCAGAGTTAGTGTCTCTGGCCTAAGGGTGTACAAGTGGACCCATCCAAAGAGAAACAAGGGTTTTTTTTATTTAAAAAAGCAGTAACTGCAACCAAGCGAAAAAAGTTATTAATAACCCACTCAAACATATTATAGGTTCTTCACTCATGCCAAATTTCCTTTTAGGAAGAAAGGCTTCTTTGGATATATTTGGTACTATTGTTCAGATATCCAGCCACAGATGTGCAGGTGCTGTGTTCAATAGAAGAAGAAGAAGAAGAAGAAGAAGAAGAAGAAGAAGAAGAAGAAGAAGAAGAAGAAGAGTAGTAGTAGTAGTAGTAGTAGTAGTTTGGATTTGATATCCCGCCTTTCACTCCCCTTCAGGAGTCTCAAAGTGGCTAACAATCTCCTTTCCCTTCCTCCCCCACAACAAACACTCTGTGAGGTGAGTGAGGCTGAGAGACTTCACAGAAGTGTGACTGGCCCAAGGTCACCCAGCAGCTGCATGTGGAGGAGCGGAGAAGCGAACCCGGTTCCCCAGATTACGTGACTAGCGCTCTTAACCACTACACCACACTGGCTCTCTAATGAATGAATTAATGAATGACGCATGCATCTAGAAATTGCCACTTCCAAAATATTGGGTTGGATCTGGCTTTCCTCCATTGGAGCATCTTCCTGCATCATAAAAAAAAAAATTCATCTGATAGAGAAATGTCCTTCATTAGAGGAATCCCCTCTAGAGTCAACCCATTATAAACAGTGGCCAAGAAGGGCTGCTTACCCAAACTCTGGGATAGTGGCATTCATGGCTTGGCATGGCCATGGCACGTGCTGGCATGGGCAGGGCTTCCCTTCTCCTTCACTAGCTGTGCTGGGGACTTTCTTGTGGGGAGCACAGGCAATTGCAGGGGAGTCTGTGGGCATGGCTTGGGAAGGGAACCAAAAGGGAGACTTTGTATTGCAGCCTTCCCTCAGATCTGTTCCCAGGAAATAATACAGGCACACCCATGCCTTGGTCTCAGTTCTTTTTTATATTCCCACCCTCCCTTCCCTTTTCTGTGTGTTTGGTAGCTGCCCAGGTGCAAGTGGGCTAGCTTCAGTGTGTCTTGCTATGGAAGTGATTTGATAGCTTGGGGGGCGTGTTGCAGAGAGGAATTTCCCTTCAGGTCAATTGTCCAGTCTGGAGATTTTTGTTTTTGGCTAAGGAATTGGGGGTGGTTCCTTAGTCAAAGATAGTTAGGGATGCTCCCCCCCCCCCCACACACACACCATGTTATCAGGTGTGGGAGCCTGGGGGAGGAGCTTTTTGTGTAGATGCCCAGCTCAAAGGCTGATTGGCCATTGTTGCTGTTTAGTCATTTAATCATGTCAGACTCTTCATTAATGGGGCCTCCTGCTGCTGCTGCGCCGCCAGGGCACAATTTCTGTTCTCATCCTGGGGCAAAGTTCTTAACTCGAGGTACTACTTCTGAGTTAGCAGAATCTGTAACCAGAAGTGTTTGTAACCTGAGGTACCACTGTATTGTTATATTTCAAATGTTCAAAGCTATGAATGGGGGGGAAAGGAATTAGACAAATTTACAGTCATAGGTCTGTCCACAGCAATTATTTGTTTCAGACAGCTATTACCATAATATATTTGGGCACAGTTGTCGAAACAGATAAACAGGGAGAGAGATAAATGCACACACCCTATCAAGACAACAACAGTTCTATGGAAAGTGAAAACTGAACTGGGGGCGGGGGATATAGTTTGATCACAGTCCTCTAAATAGGACTAACATTTGATAACATTTGAGTCCTTTCTGGCATCTTGGTGTGATTATATTCTTTAGATGTCCTCTTCACTATTAAAAGCCTAGATAGCATGCTGTCATGTAATATTTATCCAGGGATTTGTATCTCAGTTGTTTCTTCCCAGGAAGTCTTTTAACATTTATGAAATATCACCATGCAAACACCATTGCAGGGGATCCAGCAATGGAAGTAAATGCCCTTGGTTTGACAAGGTTGTAGAAATGCAGTACCTGTTGCGATATGTTCTTTGTGCAAAATTACTATGTAAATAGCAATTTTGCCCACTTCTGCCTGCACAGGGGTTGGAGATTTATTCTAAACCTTATTTTTGAGTTCAAGCTCTTAGAAAATAGAACAGCTTTGGGTCTCCTGGAAAAAAAGACTTCAAACCAAAATCTCACCTTCTGAATTATTTGCAAAAGTTGAAATTGGAGTTTCTTCTAAAGAAATTTAATGCTCCAACACAAGCTTTGGAAATGAAGCTTTTGTTATTTTAAATAAAATGTTTGTTATTTTAAATAAAAATAAATGAAATTCAAAGATACCAACTATTACACACACACACACACACACACACACACACACACACCCTAAAGGCCCTGATTATTTTCAGCTTGAGCTCACAGTACTTCTCTGTGAGCAGGTCTACATTTTTAGTTAATAACCTTTGACAGCATCTTGAACTATGGGATTGTTTATTTCTTACAGATTGCTAATTTACAGCAATCAATTAAAGACTCAATGCAATGCAGTGTCAATGCAAACTATCAGCAGTTCCTTTGTCTGAAAGGAAAAGGAAATTCTTAATATGATTGTATTATATCCAGGGCACCAAATGAATGCTTGCCTGAGCACATCCCTGTGGAAAGTGTAGCTTACAGAGCAATCCTAAGTATAGGAATCCAGCAGAATTAAGCAAGTGTAAGTTACTTCTATTACTTCTGTTCCAAACTCTTTTCAGGAATGGAGCTACTGTAGTCTGGCAGAGGAAAAACAAGCTTTTCATATGGAGTATTACTCATGCCACCCTTTGTGGCAGATTTTTCCAGGGCTCTTCAGTCACAGCGCTTTCTAGAAAGGATGCTGAGGTAATATATCGCCTTGTTCTCAACTATACTGTGATTTCTGTTAATTCTGCTCTTGGTGCTTGGTTGAAAAGAATGCTGGACATTAACATTTCTGTCTGTATGCCACATACCCACACCCATATAATCCTGTCAAATCAGTTTTCCTCATTCTTTTTTAGTAAGGAAAAAAAAAGACAGAGGTCCTTTGGCTGGGTCGAGATGATATGGGGTTGGGGGACCAACTCCCATCCCTTGTGGGGGCACAATTAGTGTTGGCACCTTCTGTCAGGAATTTGGTTGTAATCTTCGAAGCCTCCCTTTCTATGGAGGTGCAGGTTACAGCTATAACAAAGGCGGCATTTTTTCATCTCCGCCAAGCTAAGCAGTTGGTCCCTTACCTCTTTTGACCCAACCTCGCCACTGTGATCCATGTAATGGTCACCTCCAGGCTTGATTATTGTAACTCACTCTACATGGGGCTGCCGTTGAAACTGATCCAGAAACTCCAGTGGGTGCAGAATGCTGCGGCGAGACTCCTCATGGGGTCCTTGCTACAGGAGCACATTCATCCGGTGCTATACCAGCTGCACTGGCTCCCGGTGGAGTACAGGATCAGGTTTACGGTGCTGGTTTTAACCTTTAAAGCCCTATATGGCCTAGCACCCTCGTACCTATGGGACCGCCTCTCCTGGTATGCCCCATGGAGGACCTTACGGTCTGCAAATAACAACATCCTAAAGTTTCCCAGCCCCAGAGAGATCAGACTAGCCTCAAACAGAGCCAGGGGCTTTTCAGCCATGGCCCAGCCTGGTGGAATACTCTCTCACAAGAGATTAGGGCCCTGCGGGATTTGACATCTTTCTGCAGAGCCTGCAAGACGGAGCTGTTCGGCCAGGCCTTTGGTCAGGGTTCAGTCTGACTCATTTTCTCCTTATATAAGAACAAGCACAAAGGAGGTTCCTAGCCCGCTCACAGGTGTTTATAATATCAGTGGAAACAGTTGGTAACCACCTTCAATTTTAACCTGAAGATTGCCACTTGTCCAGTTTTAATTTTAATTTGTTTGAATTAATTGTGGGATGTATTTATTGATAGTTGTTTTTTTATGCATTGTCTTACTTGTATGATGTTAGCCGCTCTGAGCCCGGCTTTGGCTGGGGAGGGCGGGATATAAATAAAATTTATTATTATTATTATTATTATTATTATTATTATTATTATTATTGACTCTTGTTGATTTTCTATAATAGCGAATAGTGAAGCAAATCAGGCAGCCTCCAAAGTTCACTGCACTGAATTTCCAAAGTAGAAGAGTCAGGGTCCAAACTGAATATTGTGGTATGCTTACTACAATGTAAACTCCACTGAATACTGTAGGACTTACTTCCTAGTAAATGTTCATAGAATTGATTTCAATCAATTTCCAACCTTTATTGGTATATAGACAAAATTCTGGAAGGTTCAGTACAATGGAACCACTCAGCAGAATCCGTATCTAACTATTAAAATACTGTTGTATAACATTCACGAATGTGTCTTGCAGAAACCTGCCTACTATCTCCATCTTACCCTCAACCTGGGTGAACATTAGGAAGGCTACCTTACAATTCCCATAGAACTGATTTATAAATTGAGAAAACCAAACAGAAAAACATAAGAAAGTTCTGTTTATGTGTGTGTGAAGGCAGAAATGTGTATTCCTAGTTTAACAATTTCACCATGAATTCCCGTAGAGCCTTCAAGTACAATTATAATAATATATCAGCCAAGTTCCAACACACACTTATTTCTCAGGATCCTAATTACAATGGATAACACTTTGAAAATCAGAGGGGAAGACGATGAAGAACAGCCTCAAGACTTCCTAGCATTCAAGTTACAGCATCATTTAGTCATAATAACAATAACTGCAGCAGAAAGGTCACCATTCGTAATAGCCATCTAATAAGAAGCAAAAGAAAATGGCTGGAATCTATACCTCTCTCCCCAACTCCCCCTCTTTTTGCCTCCGATCATAACCCATGTCCTAAATGATTTAGTCATAAAGCCAAGATACAATGCGCTTCATTGATTTAAACTACTTTTTGTCTGCTGCACTGTATACAATAACTTTCTAAGATTCATTGGCCATTTTAAATTCAGACAGTCTGCAAATTGCATAGCACCAAAGGGAAGTGAACATAAAGAGAGCAAGAGAAGAATGTGACTTAATATTGAGTTACTCTCCATGGTGTGCAAGGTACAAGACTATATTGGCAATGGCACAAATCTGGCAAATAAAAATACCTAGATGCTGAGGGAAAGGGGGCAGGAGTGGGGTGGAGAGAGAGAGATGAAGTAGTTATGAGCTCATTAACAATAATTCTTTTGCGGGATCACTTACTTTAAAATCCCAGAAAGCCAACAATGAACAATGAAAATATTGAGCTAACAAGCAACATATTTTAGAAACATTACTGCCTGTTTTATATGAAGTGCAAGAGGAGGGGCAGAGCTTACTAGTCTGCTTTTCTAAGGAGCAAACTGTTTCTGTCTCAAACATCTAGCTGGGATGTTTTCTTCACACTACAAAAAAATGGAGAGAGAAACATCTATAACACCTTTGATAAAGAGTGGGTTATTATCTTTGTGGAATGGATACAACCAAGTCCAAAATTCAATTTATAGGAAATGGAGAGCTGAATGAAACCTATTGGAAAGCAATGTGAAGGTGACAGGGAGAGAAGCCTTCTCCATGGGGTTCTGTTTAATCATGCAGTGGTCATTGTACAAGGAAGGCTGCCATGTCTCATCCCTTCTGAGGTGTCCACTTTCCTTCTTTTCATCCCTCCATGAGTTCTAGCACAAAGCAAGGGAACGATCATAGCATAGTGGTCTCAGCATCCACTTCATATGCAAGTCTCTAGTTCAGTCCTTGAGATCTCCAGGGTAGGGCTGGGAACATCTGAAATCCTGGAGAGTCACTACCAGTTAGTGTAGACCTTACTGATCCATGGTCTGCCTCAATATAGGCAGCTTCCTAGTTTCTGATTTGAGAAGGCTTCCTCTGTTTGTAGAAGCTCCCCTTGCAATGTATGCAGAGTTCTAAATCATGTGGAGAGCCACAGGCTTCTTACTTCAGAACTTTGCCTTGCAACTCATGAGAAAAGGGAGGAAGTGAAATGCTGGAGGAAGAGGAGCTTGGTGGTGTCGTAGTTAAGAGCAGTGGTCTCGTAATCTGGTGAACCAGGTTCGTGTCTCCGCTCCTCCACATGCAGCTGCTGGGTGACCTTGGGCTAGTCACACTTCTCTGAAGTCTCTCAGACCCACTCACCTCACAGAGTGTTTGTTGTGGGGGAGGAAGGGAAAGGAGAATGTTAGCCGCTTTGAGACTCCTTCGAGTAGTGATAAAGCGGGATATCAAATCCAAACTCTTCTTCTTCTTCTGTTCTCTCCCCACATACTCCACCCAATTAAAAAAAAAACATACTGTAATGTTAAACAGAATGCCTGAAAAGGCTTAGACATATAGGGCAATCCTAAAATGTATATTCAGAAGAAAGTCCCATTGAGTTCTTATTCCTAGGTAAACATGTAGCCTTACTGAGGCTAATTGAGCTTCTTTTTAAGATATATCCTTTAAAATTGTTTTCTTGCCTTGAATGAGAGTCAGGCTGTATGTTCCAAGAGTTTTCTGACAGAATGCCTGCTATAGTTGTTCATGGAAATTAATGAGTTTCAGATTTAGGCACATTTGAAGCACACTCTTTGTCTCACAGAATTCTGGGCGCTGTAGTTTACCCCAGACAGAGTTACAATTCCAAGCCACCCTTAGCAAACTACAGCACCCAGAATTATTTGAGGGTGGAAATGTGCTTCAGCGTGTTCACAGTGGTGCCTAGGACTATTACCTTTGTTGCTGATTGACCTGTATTCCAATATTTTATTTATTTATTTTTGTTTGGTACAGCTCAGGAATTAATGGCTACAACCTGGTGATTTTATGGAGCCATGCGGCAGCTTAAAAAATTACAAACAATAAATTTGTAAATAAATATTCCACTATGTCCTTGGGCTCATACCACAGAGAAGATTATATTATGGATTTCGTATTTTTCAGTGGTTTAGATGATTTTGAAGTGTGTATGTGGTATGTGAGCGGAATTGTGCTTTTAGCCCTGTCACAATCCGTCCATTATATCATGCGATGGACTCTTGACCCCTAAGATACCTGCATTATTTTAGGACCTTACTCCCACATCTGCTTACCCTGCTTTCCCTGTAATTCATCAAGTGCCTCACAAAATGGCAGAAACAACAGGATTCCCCCCACCCCTACCCTGCCCTCCTCTACTGGAAAGGTCTACGGCACAATTACCTTACTGGAAACTAAAATGTAGGGTGACATAAGTAATCATCAGTTGACAAAGACATGTATTATGCAAGGCCAATTGTCCAAGTGGAGTCAAAGTTGACACTAATATTGGGTTGCTAAACATTTCCGCCATGCCGTTCAGTTTATGCCAGGGAAAGGAATTTGTACTGAAATATAGCTAGAGGTAATGTTCTACTGTTTGTCAAATCACATGCATAACTGAAGCAAACACACAGAAGATGAAATGGATTGTACCCTCAAGGTAGGATAACTTGCTAAAATGGGCTTTGTTTTATTGTTTAATAAGAAAAAGCCTAGTATCCCTGATTGAGTCTCTATACTCCTGGAAAGTGCAGAACTGAATCCACTATTTAAAATGTGCCTTATTGTGATGTAAACACATATTGTAAGTGTTTCAGCTCACTGAGCTTGGGAAAGTGCCCTATTAGAACTGAATGTAGATTTGCTGTTTTATGTTATAATGAACGCAAGTGCATCTTCCTGTATTTATTTATTTGTGGCTGTACGCTGTTTTAAGACGGCAATCTCAGATTACTTTCCATCAACTCATTATGGCTTGCTCAAACCCATTTTACATTGTGTTAAAAAGCTTTTCTACATATGTTTGTTTGTCCTTTCCAGGATTATTTTTTCCGTGCTATTTTGCAACCATATTTACCTCTGTTCAGAAATAAAGATGGTAGGATTGACTCCAGGAAAAAATAAATTGTAAATGTAACCAAAGGTTACGGTAACATAAAGCATCTGAACCACTTCCATCCCCCCCCCCCCCATGGGGAATCATTAAGATGAAAACACTTGGACATTATTTTCCCCCAGAAAAAAAGTTTTATACCAAACAGATGAACAAAGGGGGAGTTGTCTCCTGAAAGCAAACACAGAGAGACAAACATCACATAGATTATTATTGTCTGGCAATCAACATTGAACCACTGAGATATTTATTTGTTGCACTCATATGCACCAGTAGCAGATAGTGTGGAGAGCCAATGGGGATCACTTGATCTCCAGTTGGTCATGTTGCTGCACCTTGTTGGGAAGTAGAGGGGGAGAGATGAGGTGATGTTGAGGTCAGTGTACTACAGAAGCACTTGCAGAGCCAATTTGGGGCTCCCAAATCCCAGAAATTTGGGTTTCCATAGAGTATTGTTCATGCATTTGAATTCAAGTGTACATTCATTATTTTAATGCCAGGCAGAAACCCTAAGAAGTGTTATTATGCCACAGTCCAAGGGAAGTCATCTTTTGTGACTAATACCCAAAATTTTCTTTCAACACAGTGAGTGTTGTTTTGCTTTTTTGAGGCCCTCACAGCTTTACTGAAATAGAATTTTAATATAGCGATAAGCGAAGGGATATTGGCATATATATCACATCGCATTTAGATCCTCTGAGTGGCAGCAGGTGATCCTACTCACCCTTGTCCCAAGCTCAAAGATATAAAAGATTTGTAATAGTTTCTCTTTATGAGGCTATACTGAGGTCAATCTGCTCATCTAGCACTTTATTCCTTGAGATGCATCAGTAAAGGTACTTGGTGAATAACAATTCAAAAGCTTCCTATTGCAATGCAGTAATAGTCAACAAATCAATGTCGCCAACAGAAACTTAATTGCCAATTAATGGTCCAAGTCTTCTGCTAATAACACCAGCTGTTAATTTCTGAGGGACAAGTTGAGATAATTTTTCATTTTTTAAAAAAAGTACCAGAATTGACTGTGACATGGGAAAGTGACTGGCCATTCTCTCTTTTCTCTTCTCCCGTCTCCATGCTCTCCCACAAAAAAACCATGCAGCAATTATAGAAAAAGGTCCCATTCATACAAAAAGAACCATTTTTTCTCTAAACCTAGCAATTGTTGCACATGGGGTTGTTGTTTTTTAGCAGGATGGGGAGCAATTGAAAAGGGTAAGGAGATATATAGAAGGGAAGGCAGCAAGGAGAGGGTGAATGGAGACAGAAAGAATGGCAGAAAGTCTCTCTCTCTCTCTCTGTGTGTGTGTGTGTGTGTGTGTGTGAGAGAGAGAGAGAGAGAGAGAGAGAGAGAGAGAGAGAGAGAGACAGCATAAGGAAAATGGATGACCCACTGACAGTTTAGTCACCAACATCACTACTGATGAAATAAAGATTACTCAGACTCCATTGAGCCCAATAGGGCTCAGTCTGGAAACACTTTAATCATGCATGCAACAGTCTACATGGGATGAGATATCCTCTCACTATTTTTCAAATAGACCTACTGTTGTCAGGAATCCAGCCGCAGTCAGAGGTAACTGGCCTCACTCCAGGCATTCGGCTGGGATCCTTGTTGACCTTCCCGTCTGCGTCTCCCGGCAGGCAAGGTCGTAAATCGGCGATCCTCCTCAAACGTGAGGAGAACACACCCTCCTCCTTCTCTCCCTCCCTGCATTCCCCCAGGAAGGGGAAGAAAGACAGACAGGAGTCCTATTTACATGTCTTTATTCCTGTCATTCAGCAGTACAGAGAAAACGCGTCTGTACCCTCCAGACTCTGGCAGTAGAGTCACAACTCCACCCTGTACTTCCAGTACAGGTCAGATGACACTCTGAGCTAACATCCGGTGCTCAGTAGGGAGAATGGACTGCCCCCTTTCTCCACTAGTACAGTTCCAGACCACAACATCCTGTTTTGCATTCCAGCCACCTGCAGCTGGCTTTTGCATTGCTGCTTTTTCCTGACATGTATAACCTCCCTGCTTCTTTCCAGACAGACATAACTGAGTCTGGCCTGACTGTCCCACTTCCCATTTTGAAACCATACCACTTTTGAAACCATACCACAGGTGAAGATGCAAGCTTGGAGTTACTAGCAACTCAAGTAGTCAAGAAAGATTAGCTGAGCAGAGCCCACAGACCTATATTTTTTTGCAGCTGAACAGATACTTGTAATTAAAGCAGCAACCAATACTTTCAGTTCATTTTATGCAGAAGCAGCAGGGAGACACTGAACTATAAAATTTCCGCAGCTATTGCTAAAGATCACTAGTGCAGGCAAAATAAAGCAACAACAATAGTAAAACGACAGCGATAAAGAGACCCCCCAAATACTGGTAGAGTTTATAGGATCCTTTCAAGGCTACTCAAAGAATAAAAGTGTTATTGGATGAAAACAAGTATTAAACATTTTTGGCTTTAATGCCAGAGCTAAAAATTCCACTCTTTTGTTGTGGAGTTGTTCATTGCCATCTTTTCTGCTTATCTCGCCACAAAAGGTGCAGACATTGGTGTGACTCCATCTCTCACTCGAACTTGGATGGGCAAAAGAAAACAAAGCTTATCTGCCAGCAGTTGGGCCAGCTTCATGCCTGCTTCAGTAACTCAGAAACAGTGGTTCTGAGGAAAGTCCATAAAATGTCTTGAAAATATGGGACATCTGAACTATAAGCAAATGAACTTTTGAAGTGCTCTACCCTTTAGGGAGCAGAAAAATCAAAGGGGCCATTTCACAGCATTTACTCAGGAGTAGAAAAAAAAATCCAACAAATTCTCAGGGCTGGGGTCCACTATCCGTAGGGGCTGTAGCAGTTTTTATTTGTTTATTCACTTTCTCCTAGGGGGTTGATTTTGCTGCCATGGCACAGTGTTGGCTGCTTGGCCACCATTTTGTATCATTCACAGTGTCTTGGATCTGCCACTGTTCTGGGACAGTATGAAGGTAAAATGTCAGCCACCATTTTGCATGCTTCACAGGGCCCCCATTTTAGTATTGTTCTGCAGCGTTTGAGGGAGGGTGGAGAATGGCAATTGCTACATAAATTGTGGAGAATGTTTAGAGAAAATTCTTCAAAGTGTCTTTCTTTGCTTAATGGGATAAGGAAAAATATATATCAGGAATCTCAGTTCAACTCGCACAGGTGCAGAATTTCACACTAAAGAACTACAAAGCTGAATTGCCTCAGGTCTGTACCACAAGAGCCTATCAACTTCTGTTAATAGTTCATTGAAATTAGAATTTGACAAACAATGCAATATATTCTTCTGTGCCAGGAGATGGCACTCATTTATAGACATTTCATTCTATAAAATGTCTACATGCATTATTTGAAGCTGTTTCTTAAAGCAATGTTGTAAAAATGAAGCCTTGATTTGAGGAATATAGAAAGGGGAAAGAGGGGAAATGATGAGAAGAATGCAGAAAAAACCTGGAAAAGGGAGGAAGAGAACCATAAAGTTTAGGGAAACAATTCACTTACAGTCCCATAAACCATAAGATTTTTGTTTATTTAAAAAAATTGGGATCTCTTTTAGTTAAACAAGAGAGATTATATTTCTAGTTACTTCAGTGAGTAGAAATTTCCCACACCTTGTTTCTTTGGAGAATGTAGTTGAAGTCACAGGTAGCAGACAAGCTACTGGGTCTCCTGTTGAAAGCAACAGGAAATGAAAAAGGATGAAACCATATCTTAATGAATAGGATTTTAACAAATGGATGATTAAATGAATGAGGTTTTAATAACAAAAATGAATGGAATGACTAAACACAAAAATAGTCATAGAACACCCTTATTCACATCCTAAATCAGAATCAATCATCCCTCTACATCAGCAGTAGCCAACATGCTGCACTTGTTATGTTGTTGAACTATAATTCCCATCATTCCTGGCCATTGGCTGGGGCTGATGGGACTTGTAGTCCAACTACCTCTAGAAGGCACCTTGTTGGCTATCCCTGATCTAGACCAAGAAGAGAGCTGAATGTATTTTTTATGATAAAACAAAGCATTCCACAAAAACAGGTCAAATTATTTCATTGCCATTAGCAGAAAAGATAAGATTTGTGTTAGTGTGTTGCCATGGTGGTTAATAGACTCTCTGCTTCATTGTTAATATGACTGCTTCAGTCTGCGAAGCTAAACATTTGATAGATGATGTAGCTTATATTACTTGATATGTTGCAGATGGTTACCCAAGATCCTCAAATATAGTAATTTGTGCTGACAGAAAGCTCTAGCTTGGGCAGTCCTGTTTGTACAGATGTTCTGTTTATTCTTTTATAATACACTGCATCTCAGTGGCAAGCGTAGTTTTTCGTAAATGTAGGAATGTGAACAACATTTTAATGATATAATAATAGGATAAATCATTATTGTGTATGTCTTTTATATCTATGGAGCCTAGGGCTGAGAACCAATTTGTTCTAAGGCAGTGATTATGAGCCACAATAGTTAGAAATGTTTTAGTAAACTGTTGCAGAAGGGCTGCCTTTAAGGTTGTATACATTGTAGTTTGTAAAGGGTTGTTGGGAATCATAACGCGGTGAGGAATAAACTATAGTGTCCAGATGTCAGGGTCTGAACAGAAGAGGAATGGTGTTAGCTGCCACCCCCCCCCCCTCTGCACCTTCCCAAGAAGAGGAGGATAGTATAGATTTAGAACAATGGTTTGTAGAAGGGCATAGTTCAGAGGCTGCCAAGGAGAAAAGCTGTGAAATATTTGGGGTGGGGGAGCAGCAGGAAAGATAAGCACCTGGGCAGAGAGAGATAACAGAATCAGTGTCTCTTGAAAGCATTCCTGATCCCCCATCTCCCAAAATAAATAAATTAAAAATAAATTGAATAAATTACATGGTAAGATCTTTTTTCAGTTACGGTATCTGTTTTTTTTACTGCCACCGGGGGAGGGATCGTAATTCTCTAAAGCCTTGACACCAGAATTCTTTGAGGGGGGAAATGTGCCTTGAATGAGCTTTAAAGGTTGCTGCTCTGGTGCCTTTTATGTTTTCTTATTAAACCTAGAATGATGAGCACCTTAGAAGAAATAATGTCATGATCAAAATGATCGCACAGACTGATTTTCCTCTGCGGCATATTGTGGGGTATGCACCCACTTTTTTACCAGCTAAGGACCAAAGTATGTTAAAGGTTAGTTGTGCATTTGCACCATTAAGTGCAGAGTTGAGTTAACAAATACCTTGTGTAGGTGAGAGATCTAGACTGGGACCATAGCACTGAGGGCAGGGCTTTTGTTAAACCCTTTGCCCCTGGTGTGGGCCTGATTGGTCCAGGCCCTCTGCCACTCCAATTTTCATTACTAAAAAAGGGGGAACACATTGAAATGAATGGAACATCTTTCACAATGCAAATTTCAGGTACAGGGTGTCTGGTCAGGATTGTCCTGGAACAGGAGCAGATGGTTAAAGACCCTCTAAAGCAATACTAGGGACCTGATTAGGTCTCTTTGTAACAAGCAAGCAAGCAAGCAAGCAAACAAACAAAAAAACAACAAGGAAGCCCTAAGCTTAAGGGCAAAACTATGTAACAAATGTCATGGTAGTTAGGCCTTAACTTCTAACTAGGATTAACTGTGAGTGGGGAATCCAAGGAACTTAATAGTTTTTGTACTGTAAAATTTGTATTTAAGCCATGTGTTTTCTAAACCTTCCCTGTACACCATATATTTTCTCAGAAACTTTATGTTTCCTTTTTGGTTGGATTCTCTGACTTACCAGTCCCTAAAATGAGATATATTTTGCTGTTTTGTCAAGCTGGTCAAGACTCTGTTCACCTCTGCGGTATAGATCTTACATCTGTCTGCTACATTTCACCCCTCACGTAGAGTATCTGAATGTGACCTCTTGCTGCAGTTTGTGCAGATGCACCTTGAAGGTTAGGAAAACAAAAAGTAGAGGGGGGAGTTTAATTTCAATTTTGAACAGCTAGAATGGCCTCAATGACCCTCAGGGTCATTGCAGTTTTTAGAAGAAGCTTGGCAAAAGTTCAATTTTGACAAAATCTCATGCACAGACATAAAGCACAGAATGACTTGTTTGCTCAAGGAGCTCTCGGTGTTTCCATAAAGAACATTTTCTCCTTTAGTGATTCCATGGTCTTGAAAGATATTTATCCCAAGTATTTCTGGGACTTTACACCACGGAAAGTTCCAGAAACAGAAGCTTACGCTTGAAAAAACCAAGAGACTAAAATAGCCTGCTCTGCCTTCAGTCGACTTCATTTGTCCATTTATTATTTCATTTATTTATCATTCATCAAAGAACAGGAGAGGTTGACTGGTGAAGGGTTGGTTAACACAGTGTTTCCCAACCTTTTTTGGGCAAAGGCACACTTGTTTGATGAAAAAAATCTCGAGGCACACCACCATTACAGCCCCGTGACGTCAGCGTGCAGCGTCACGCCGGGAGGGACGCACGAAAGTGTAAGTTTCAATTTTTTCCCTCCCCCTTGCCGGGGAACCTCCAAGCTTTGGGGGTGGGGGGGGAGGCAGCAAAGCGAGGCAGGAAGGAGAGCACGGCTTGGCTGGGTGAGCTTTGGCAGGGAATGAGAGCCGCGAGGCGGGCGCTGCGGACGGAGGCGCTGCCCGCCGAGCTCGCAGGCAGCCAGGCAGGCAGACGGCGAGAGCCCCGCGCTGGGCGGCCTCTCCTCGCCGCCGCCGCCCCGCCTCTCGCCGCCCGACTCGCCCGCCTCCCTCCAGGCAACATCTCGCGGCACACTAGTGTGCCGCGGAACAGTGGTTGGGAAACACTGGGTTAACACAAGGGCTTAACCTTTTATTTGGGTAGTTCATACGAGCTAATTTGTATTGTGTCTTTAGTGAGACACTCACAGTGAAAAACCCATGGAGTCAAGGAAATCATCCCAATGGAGGCATGATCACAGCAGCTGCCATTTGCACACAAAACTATGCAAGAGCAGGGGATGCCCTTTTATTTTCAGAGGCTAAGGAAAGGGGATTCCCCATTGTTTACATGAGGATTGTCTGACTTTGATAAGAACAGATCATCTCCTATTCTCTGGGAGCTCTGTATGCATATTTGAAATCCCATGGAGCATTGAATCGGATCATGCCAGTATTCCAGTTGTGAGGATTATGCCTGAAATAGAATGAACACATGATATTAAGCTTCCCTTTTCATTTGGAACACATAATGTTGCTGGCTGCTCCACTTCAGAGACATACTGGGAAGGAACAGAATGTTTGTCACCATCAAACCAAGTTCGAAAAGAGCACCTCTTTGAGTTTGTACATTAATGTCAATAATTAATCTTTGTCTCCTTCAAACAACCTCATAAATTAATAAAACAATGGTGCTTTTGAATTAATTGACAAAAGGGTTTGGGGAATGCAAGGCATACCTTCTTCTGCATTATACGCATTACCCTGATTTTATTGCTGTTCATCTGTAATGAACGTTGTTATCTCATAGACATTATTCACCAGAGTACAAGGCTGGGAAGGCATATATTGAGTTTCCCAATGAGATGTTAATGTTAATATTATGGAGACCAGATGCCGCTAAACAAATGTTAACCTTAAATAATGTGTTGCTGATCCTTCTGCCTGACAGTCAATAAAAGAACATGGAAGAGTGCAGGGTGTGGGGTTTTTTAAGAAGCTGAATGTTTATTTCACACTATAGATGGCAACACTGATGCATTGTTCAGATACTGCTGTAAACATTGCTCAGAATTAGAGGCCAACCAGGAGAGATGCTTCCATGTAGGAGAGCAACGAATTAGCATCAAGGTGAAGTACAAGCTATTGCCAGATATGGGGATCTCAAAAGCACATGAGTACATGATGGATATGAGCGTATAGTGGCAAGATGCTGGGAAAAGACAAATCCTTGATCTAAATGAAAACATGAGACTCAGGAATCTTTGGGTTTAAATGAGCAACAACTTTATCTGAGAATGCACAATAGGTTGTCTTTGAATGCAACACAAGAACTTTCAGTCTTCTGTGTTGATACCCTAGAGAACTGAGGTAGAGGAATGTTGTCTTTCAGTATGTCCCTATCCCTTCTAGACTCACTGCTTTGAAGTTTCAAATTCACAATTTCTTCCTATGACTTGGAAACTATTTTTTTAATTAATGCAACCAAAATCACTTTAGCCTTCAAAAAAACCAACCAAATGTTGAAGAGTAGCAGGCCCAGTTACTCACTCAGAATCTTTCTCCAGCTTGAATCATTGACAAGCACTATTATAGTTTACCAGCCCCTCCTAAATCTATCTGATATTACTAGCCCACATTTAACCAATTTGCTAACTAGATGGAGGACATCATCAAATGCATTGCTGAAATTAAGATAAAATATGTCCACAGCATCCTCACAATCCACTAAGCTGGTAAACTGATTTTTAAAAGAGATAAAGAAAAACATAAAAGCCTTGCATAAATCAATGCTCATTGGAGAAGTCACCAGCTGCTTCCTGTCTAATTCAAGAACCTAGGAGCCAATGGCCAAGGCTACTTTTTATTTTAGCTGCCTGTCTGGAAGATGATTAGAAGTCAACCATCACAATCTCAATACACTGAAAAAATCCTGCTGCTACTTAAAACATCAGAATTACTTTGAGTTAATGTTCAGAACAAAAGAGATGCTAACAGGAATGTAACATTTAATCTCCTTTCAAGCTGACAACAAACCAACCAACCCCAAAGTCTTTTTGTTTCAGGGGAAAAAAATCATTCACCCCATTTGTCACACCAGGAGATTTGTCGAAATACCAGATGTAGAGTTTTAGACAGACTGATATTCTTTGCACTATAATTACATACGGAATTTAGGGACTACTGTGTACTAAACACTTCAGTAGGAAGTGATGAAGAAAGCACAACAAATTTCAAGTCCCTGCAGCCTTGGAGTGCTCAGAAGCATAAAATATATTACTGAAGAGGCTCTAAAATTGTTTTTATGTTATTTCTTCGACTTAGCTAAGATTAACTAATACACTCTAAAACTGCCTGCTCTCACTGAAAACTTCTAACAGCCAGAGTTCAATTAGGAACTGGACTATGATCCAGAAATCACTTATGTGGAAATAAGTCCAATTGATTTCAATGACACTTGCGTACCAGATAAAGTGTTTAGAAGTGCAGCCCAAATCTGCTTAAATCCAAGCAATCTGGCTTTCACAGAGTTACAAATCGACCTGGTACTGCACTAACACTAGATGGGGCCTACAAAATCAATTTATACTTCCAAAAGAGTATTTTTAGGATTGTAGTTTCAGAGATCTAAACTGATCTAAACATTTAACTAGATTATTCAAGCTAAACAAGACTACTCAGAATATTTCATATTGTTATGAAATATCTGCTTGGCACAAACTGAATTGAGCTGTTTTCAAGTCTGTTGCCCAGTATTATTTTGCAATTATATATTTCCTTCAAACTCTCCAGTTAGAGTCATGTTGGATTGGACCAAGGTATACAGTACATGAAGAGAACTTTGCTTGTTCAGCGGGTATTTCCTGTCTCCTCCCTCCCTTCTTCCCCTGTTGAGATGAGTGAATCTGACCATTTTGATCTCATTTTTCATCCCTGCCTCCTGAAGGTCCACATTTCCACATCAGTCTGTGATAATATATATATATATATAAAGTCTTCATGAAAACTCATGACAATTCATCAACATTTTAGTACAAATTTCTGTGAAAAGCCATTTTGCCAACTATAATGCATGTGTGTATGTTATTTTCAGTAGTATAAGCATTTCTGTGCACACTGTTCCTTAGTATATGTACTTTTGATGCTAACATTGGAAAAGTTAGAGAAGTGTCATTTTCAAAGGGTGGCCGTGATTCATTTTGCACATTTTGCATGGAAAGCTTGAATTAGGTAGGTTCACCTTTAAATTCATATGGAATCAAATTTCTCTCCTGTCCATACCTCCTGAACAATCACTCCTAAGAATCAAATGACACTTTTAAACCCTGAAACAGTATGGTATGGGGCATGAGGGAGGGTTGTGACACGATGCGAAATCAAGAAAATTCAACTTGAGTGCTGTATACAAACAGAAGTGTTTTTCTGCTCACACAAGACCTTTCCATATCCAGCCAATGGCAGTTAGCAAAAACAGCTAAAACTAAGCTAAATTGGATTTGGTAGCTTTCACTGACCAGTGCAGACATAAAATGGAAGCATCTATTCCCCATGACAAGTAATTCTGGCTGATACTGAGTTTATAAATTAGAAATCCAAATGAGGCTTTCTATCTATCCATAGATATAGCACATCACTTTGTTTTATTCTATTGCACCTTGATTTTACATGCCACAAACAACCAGGAGAAGTTAATGATCAGAGAAGCTAATTATTGGTAGTTTAGGAAATAAATACAAGGTTTAACAGTGTTGCATTTTAAGTAGCCCTATCCATCAAAGGGCCTAATCAGGTTATTGGACATTACATTAGCTTATTAGAAAATTGACAGCACATCTTTAAAATGACCCTAACTGCAAAGCTTCTGTGCATTGTTGCCGTTTTTGGTTCTAGTTCAAATTCCACTCTGTGCCAACCTTATATTCTTCATCTGCTTGCAAACTATGAATCAAACTTTGTCTGTTTGAACAGATATATCCCAAAAGCACAGGAAACCAAGTTGAAATTGGGAATATTGAGGTGTTTGTGCTCTACTATTCTGGCTTAACAGCACCAGCTGAACTGCTGAGGAGGTGAGGAAAAAGAAAATGTAGCCATAATCCAGGGGTGCCCAAACTTTTTTCCAAGAGGGCCAGATTTGATGAAGTGAACATGCGTTAGGGCCGACCAAAGTTGTTGGCCTTTTTTAAGGATTGCAGTTGTTGAGGTTTTTTTTACGATTTTTAATGATTTTACCCCAAAGTTATAAGTTGTTGAGCTTTTTTTACGATTTTACCCAAGGAGATAGACTGCCACAGGGGCTGGACTGGGCCCCCAAAATGGATTTTGGACATACCTGCCATAATCTTTCCTTAAGTGTTGTTACTCTGTTCAGAGAGTTTGAGAGAAAATCTGTAAACCGAGAGCCAATTTGGGGTGGTATGATAACCATCTTTAAATATCTGAAAGGCTTTCACATGGAAGATAGAGCAAGCATGTTTTCTGCTTCTTCGGAGGGCAGGACCTGAACCGATATATTCAAATTACAAGAAAGTAGATTCTGACTAACATTAGGAAAAACTTTTTGATGGTAAGAACTGTTTGACAGTGGAATGAAAAGTGGTGGACTCTCCTTCACTGGAGCTTTTTAAACGGAAGTGAGATGGCAATCTTAAAGGATTCTTCAGGCGAGATTCCCACATGCAAGGTCAATGATTCTTAGGGTTACTTTGTACACTTGTGTGATTCTAGGGTTTAGAAAGGCACAAGTC
The DNA here is from genome assembly GCF_964188305.1 of Podarcis bocagei. Taxonomy (NCBI): domain Eukaryota; kingdom Metazoa; phylum Chordata; class Lepidosauria; order Squamata; family Lacertidae; genus Podarcis; species Podarcis bocagei. The sequence goes on from NC_138136.1 coordinate 24,796,279, forward strand.
TCAACGCATAGCAAGGGACAATGAGGCTCTGGGCAGGAAGCTGAAGGGCCTTGGAGTATAGTTTTTTTCATCACTCCTTCCTGTTGAAGATCATGGCCCAGGAAGAGAGATGAAAATACTGGAAGTGGTATGGTTTGGCTTCTTGGACCATGGTCTCTGCTACCTTGAGGAAGGTCTTCTGGCAAGAGATGGGTTGTACCTCACAGCAGTTGACAAGAACGTGTTTGCTAAGAGTCTCGTGAACCTGATCAGAAGAATTTTTAACTAAAAAACAAGAGACAATATTACAGGAGATAGGGGAACACCTGGTACTGGGTATGATAGCTTCATTGATGCGCATGCCAGATGAATCTCATTTCTTTTTTGATTGAATTACAATCTTGGATGCTGTGGACATAGTGTATCCTGACACAATGTATTTTTCTTAGTGAGAAATTCCAATTAAACACCAGGAAGAACTTTCTGATGGTTAGAGCTGTTTGACAGTGGATAGACTCTTTTGGCAGTGGTGGGCTCTCCTTCCTTGAAGGTTTCAAAGCAGAGCTGAATGGCCATGTGTCATGGGTGCTTTAGTTGAGATTCTTGCATTGCAGAGAAATGAATTAGATGACCTGTGAGGTCCTTTCCAGCTCTACAATTCTAAGCACAGTATGAATGACATTGAAGAAATCTGCTTTTAATTCATACTAGTATACTAATATTCCTTGGAAACAAGGAATCTGTTATCTAATTTTTATTTTAAAAAAAATCAGGCAATCATTGGAATTGAACTCTCTGAATCTAATTCAGTTAAATGACCACAAACCTGTGGTTAAAGTTTGCCTTGAAATTTCCCCAGCAAATTTGCTGAACAAACCACAACAGCTGAATGAATGCATTAAATAGCTATTTCCATTGTGGCTGCCATCATGTGATTAAATAAAAGTAATGGCTGCAGAGACCAATGAGGTTTTCTTTCTTTTTTCCTTTTTAGTTGGTGTATACAAAGCAGAAGCTGCAAATGGGGTTAGAGATGTTAATATTATTTGTACGTTAAGGTAGCATTATCAAATTCTGATCTGGCTACAATGTGCTGAGCAGATCAGAATATTCACATTGGAATGAATTCGTGAAGCCACCTTATGTATCTGAGCCCTTTAAGTGGGGGAAAGACACTGGTCCTGAGACAAAAGCAAATACAAAATGTTTGGTTTGTGTGTGTGTGTGTGTGTGAGAGAGAGAGAGAGAGAGTGAGTGAGAGAGAGAGAGAGAGAGAGAGAGAGAGAGAGAGAGAGAATGTTATTCTTGTAGAGCTGGGCAACTGAACTGCAACAAAGGTGTTAAAAGCAATTAAAGGACCCACATTAGACAGAGATCATCATTAAATGCAAACACACATGGGGGGGGGAATACACTGCAGAAAAGGCAAAAGGCAATGGATCACCCTCCTATGCACTCTAAGCTGTGGAATGCTTCTTTGTTCTGATTGTAGCATTTGAAAATTCAAAACTCGGACAAATGGATTCTGACCATGAAGTGTTTCACTCCCCCCCCCTCCCTCATTGCTCATGCTTTGAGAAAATCATACTCTCAGTAAAGGCGACGTTCCTTCTTCTGCACTCTTCTCTCACACACTTTTTTTTTTTTAATGCTGTCACGGTTGATCAGAGATAATAAAAAAGTATTTACTGCATTATATGCTCTCCATTAAGATAGAACTTTTCTATTTGAAAAGTATTGAGCATCAGTGAGTTCAACTGCAATTCAAGAGCATACTTTCAAAAAACCATCTTTGCTACCTAGTTGGAAAAGTGTATTCCTTGTTGCCTGCTTTTTATGTAACACTTGCACACAAGCTCTGCATTTTACTCTGAAGATTGATTTTCTTTTTTACCAAAACCATTTATATCCCTCAGATAACACTGAAGAACTTCTACTGCTATATACATTTTTTTTTTACCAAAGCAAAGCTAATAAATGTGAAATCCTCTCCCTACACTCAAGATATCAAGGTAAGGCGGATACGTTTGAAAAATTGCTCTAATACATCAGAAAATATAAAAATCAATAAGCTATAAAAGCTAAAAAGCTCCTTCAATTTTGTCCCCTTATTGTTGAGTGTAGGTAGCTAGGGCCCAGCGAAATGGCCCAAGGTTGAAAAAAATGCTATTATACTCCTGGATGTGCATGGTGAAGAATATATGAAGTCCACAGGTGGGCCTATGAATGTGCACTTGAAAAACAAAAAAGGAACCAGATTTTGCTCACTTCATTGAGGGCATGGAAAGATTCTTGGAAAATGCTGAAGTCGTAATGGTGCTGCCTCTTATCTCAGAGTAAAAACGAAATGAAAGCACCTCTTTGTTTTTCCCCCCTCCTCAGCCCCTATGTTCCCCTGTGAACCAGGTTTTGCTCATTTCATTGAGGGCAGGAATGGATCCTTGAAAAATTCTGAAGCTGTAATAGTGTCGCATTTAACTCAGAGTAAAAATGGAATGAGAGCACCTCTTCCTTTATCCCCACCCCCTTAGCATCTATGTTCCCTTGTGAAAGTGAAGCACACCTTCACAGTTCCATTTCTTCATCTTTGTCCTTAGGATATTGAAGTCCGTGTATTGTAGGGTTGGAAGAAGTGTGAACAAACTCTATAGCCCATCACTGCCTGCACACGTATAGGGTTGGAAGTAGGAAAAAGTGGGGAATCTTCTGCTCAGATAAAGTCTAATCTCTGCAATAGCTGGCAATTCTTTGGGAAGACAAAAGTGGGTTCTTCAAAAATAAAAAGAAGATGGAGTGAATATTGGTCAATGGTAGCCTCTTCAATTCAGAGGCAACAATTATTTATCACTTTAACTAGGGGAGAAATGAGCTGATAAAATTAGAGTGCAATCTTACAAACGCTTTGTTTCAGAAAGGTGGCCATTTAGCAGTAGAACGGTTTGGTTGCATGCAGCTATTCTATTTACAGAAAGGCTCAAAACAAATGACAGCACCCATAAAAAAAACTTTAATCTGAACAGGAACCCCTGAAAGAAGAAGTTGTTGATTAATACCATCCCCCACCAAAGATAGTGTGCCTTTGGCTTAGTGGACACAGTGTGTGGTCATAAAATGGCTACCTTTAGTCAAGTAGGCTGCAAATGGCTAATATCGATTGAGGTCAGATTCACACAACCTGTATTGCAGGAGATTGGGATAGTGAACCTTGGGGTCACTTCTAACTCTACAGTTCTATGAAATTACCCCGCCCTAACCATGATCCTGACAAATATCACCACACCCTGCAATTATCAATAGAAATACAATGCCCATTGATGCCAATTGTGGTGTTCCTCACCCCATACTAATTTCAGCACAGGAGTGGGATGAGTGAATCTGTCAATTTTGGTTTCACAATTTCTTCCAGTTTTAACTTCAGCTCTCCACATTCCCACATCAGCCGGATTTTTTAAAAAAAATTCTCATGAAAATTTATGAAAATTCAACTGCATTTTAGTGCGAATATCTCCGAATATAGACATTTTTGTATGCAATTTTGTCTAATACACAAATTTTAGTAAAACACATTTCTCTGATATTTACATTTTCTGCAATATAATACACTTTACCTCATTATATCATCTGTGTACCATTACTTGGCTAGAGAATTGCACTGCAAATTTTTGAGAAGTGTATATTTTGAAGGATTGCTGTGGCCCCATCTGCAGGATGTATTTAAAACATTATGATACCACTTTGACAGTCGTAGCTTCCCCCAAAATATCATGGGAACTGTTGTTTGTTCAGAGTACAAAAAGTTTTTAGGACAGCCCTACTCTCCTAGAGCAACAATTCCCAGAGTTCACTGGAAAGGGAGATTTATGGTTATGAAACTCTCAGAATTATAGCTCTGTGAGGGGAATAGATGCCTCCTAGCAGCTCTTGGCACCCTTAACAAATTAGTTCCCAGGATTATTTGTGGAAACCCATGATTGTTTAAAGTGATATTGTAATGCTGCAAATGCTTGGTGAAGATGTGGTCTTTGTTTCAGTTTGAGTATTGTTTCGAAATCTGCGAATTAAGTATATTTGCCTTTAAATGCAAACCACTTAACACTTTTCCCCATCCCTAACAGCAGCCAACTGGAAGAAAATAGTAGCTCCACCCAATTCTGAATGATATGGTAGAGTATAGAATGTTACAGTTTTATTAAAACTGACCTATTATAGCACATCAGTCAACAAGCATCTGACAAATAAGTTTATTGAGGGATGGACTTTATTTGCAGTGACCATATCAGGACAATATTGAACCATACATTTCCTTTTGCCTATTGCAGAGCAGTGTGTGTGTGTGTGTGATTTCTTCATTTTATACAAACCTGATTTGAAGTTTGTGCAATAATAAAGAGGCAGCTATAAGTGCAAAAGCTGTTTATCAAACTGTGGAACTTTTTAAATGCCATTTATTGTTCTCTGCAAGTATCAGATGAAATGATCTTAAACGCAGCAGTAGCCATAGTCATATGGTGTGCCTGCTTCGTTCTAAGTTAAATTGCTCTTAGCTATACTCATAGAGCAAAGTATTCTCTTTAGTTGTGAGCTTCAGTGTCAATTTGAGGTCAGGCTTAGATGAGGGGGCAAGTAATGTGTGCAAACGTGATTAGGCCTTTCTGATGAAAAAAATGACTAAGCAATGCAATACTGAGCCAATCCTTTTCTTGAATCTTCATGCAGTTTACAGTGAATAGGGGAATACATCGTGACAAGATTTATAAAAGTAGATCATAGCTTGCAGCCAAGCAATGGTTCATTCCTGGAACTGGATTTAAAAGAATATGATTTCTGTCAGCAAATGACTATAGAAGATGAAAATAAAGCTATATAATATATTCATTTCCTACAGGGCATCCCAATAAAGAGTTGCAGTCTTAAATTACTGTCATCATTGTGGTGTTTTAAAAAGGATGAAGGCTTAATTTTGTTTTTTATCAGTGGGAAAATCTAAAATAAACACAGCAACTTTCCTGCCTTTTAAAAACTGTTCTTTACCATGGGCAGAAATCCAGCTCTATTCATTTTAAAAGGCTGTAAAGGTGAGACATAAAAGGGAAAGTATATTTGATTGTGCCTTTTACTGTTCTCGTGATTTATAAAGTTGGCCATATAATATTTTTCCCCGTTCAGGTTTTTTCCTCCCTTCTGTAGGCTTGTTATGTTAAAAGCTTTGAATAATGGCATCCTGTATGAGCAATGAAATACCTGGACAAAGAGAAGGGGTGGCATATCGTTGCAAAATCCTGGGAGATTTCTCTTTGCTTCCAAGAGGAGGCACAATTTCAGGCAAGTTGAGACAAATGCTTGCAGTCTCATAGATGGGTAGCTGTGATAATACTAGAGGTGCATGAATGGCAATATCGGTTTCTGTCGGTTTCATATTGTTCTGATCATAAATTCAGTTTGTCCCATCCCACATCAGTTTGCAATCTTTTGAAAAAAAAGTCTCACAAATTATGTCAGCATTAGTTCAGTCTTCTGATATGCATATTTTTTATGCAGGTTTGCCTAATGTAGACAACTTTGCAAACTATTTTCTCTAATGCACTGCATTTTAGGTTATTTATTTATTTTTGTATGCCTTTTTGCACACTTCCCCCTAATATATACATTCTTCTATATATATTTTCAGTTGGAGAATTGTAAAATCTGTAAATGCGGATTTTTTTTTAAGGATGGCTGCATAGTGCAGCAGGAAATGCAAATTAGATACGCAATGAAATGTGAAAGGAACCAGATATCTGGCCAGCATGGAGAGCCAGTGTGGTGTAGTGGTTAAGAGTGGTGGACTCGTAATCTGGTGAACTGGGTTCGCATCCCTGCTCCTCCACATGCAGCTGCTGGGTGACCTTGGGCTAGTCACACTTCTTTGAAGTCTCTCAGCCTCACTCACCTCACAGAGTGTTGGTTGTGGGCGAGGAGAGGGAAAGGAGATTATTAGCCTCTTTGAGACTCCTTAAGGGGAGTGAAAGGCAGGATATCAAGTCCAAACTCCTCCTCCTCCTCCTCCTCTTCTCCATCCGTAGATGACATGGATTGAATAAAAAATACATGGGTGAGAGTGGTCACAAATGCAAAACTGCTGCCCTGCCTAACAATTTTTTAAAAGCCTAGGTGCCATTGTCACTTCCTAAACAAATTCTACTAAAGTGAAGGCTAGTGGTCACTAACCAGATGCTAAGGTATGGCTGGGGAACCTGTGGACCCTGAGATACCATTGGACTCCAACACCTACCATCCCTGACCATTGGCCATGCTGCCTGGGACTGACAAGATCTGTAGTCCAAAGAGACCTTAAGGGCTACAGCTTCACTGTTCCTGTTGCAAGGGAAGCCTTCAAGCTTCATGTTCCTGGGAGACATTATATGCCAACAGAGCAAAATATCTCCCTATCAAGCTGAAGCCTGGAAGGGAGAAACACGCATCAAGCTGACAATGGACCCAAGTGTTGCAAGATAAGCACACTGAGGGCTGAGTTTCCGTGCTTCTTCTGTCTAGCCATGATGTCATGCGTCCTTCACTGGTCTCTGCCCTTGCCAACGATGAGCAAAGAGGACTCACTATGGGAAAGAAGGAGAGAGCTCACAAATATCTTCTTGAAGACTTAGAGTGACTGCCACACCCTGTCTTTAGCATATGCGCTGCCGGAGTGCAAAGATCCACCCAGCACCCCCAAATTTAGTTTAGTCCTCAAATTAACTTTTATTATGCTTATGTCAGACACCACGCTTACGCCTTGTTGTTGTTTAGTCGTTTAGTCGTGTCCGACTCTTCGTGACCCCATGGACCAGAGCACGCCAGGCACTCCTGTCTTCCACTGCCTCCCACAGTTTGGTCAAACTCATGCTTGTAGCTTCGAGAACACTGTCCAACCATCTCGTCCTCTGTCATCCCCTTCTCCTTGTGCCCTCCATCTTTCCCAACATCAGGGTCTTTTCCAAGGAGTCTTCTCTTCTCATGAGGTGGCCAAAGTATTGGAGCCTCAGCTTCAGGATCTGTCCTTCCAGTGATCCCTCAGGGCTGATTTCCTTAAGAATGGATAGGTTTGATCTTCTTGCAGTCCATGGGCCTCTCAAGAGTCTCCTCCAGCACCATAATTCAAAAGCACCAATTCTTTGGTGATCAGCCTTCTTTATCGTCCAGCTCTCACTTCCATACATCTTGTTTACGAAAGAAGGAAGGAAAAAGAAACAAACTTTTTTATTTGCTCATTTATTTATAATACACTTATACTTAAGTGCACAACACCACCACATTTAAACTTATAAGTACTGTTTAGGCACCTACTTAGGAGAAACATCAGTTGCGTCAAAGGTGCCACTGACTCCGCTGCTGCACAGCAGCTCAATACAATACATAACATAATATTTTGATGTAAGAGTTAATTTCGTGTGCACGGCTCCGTTGTGAATGACAAGTGCCATCAATGAGTCTGACAAGTGCCGCTGTTGTGAATGACAAGCACTGCTGCTGGCATGGCACGTCTTTGGTAAATGAGTGCACAAAGTCGAAAGTCCTTTAGTGAAACAATAGGTATACATTTTGGTAATAAGTAGGTATATATGTATTTTGTTTTTCTAGCTTGATCAAAATTATTTATTATTTCATAACAGGTAGATAGTTAAGAGCTTAGGCGGCTTCAGAGGCGGATGCCTGGAGCCCCCCCCCCCAGAATTTGGCGCCCAGGTACCCCACACCCCTTGTACCCCCGGGTAAAGACGGCCCTGGCCACACCACGTCATGGGCAGCAATTTTTCAAAGAACATGCTTTTCCTACTGCAGAAACATTGGTTGGACTAAATGGGCCTCTCTATGGTTGAAGTAGTACCAGGTATCATATTTCCTGTCTAAGAATCATGGGGCCTTCCTACCATTCTTAGGTGGGGACAATGCCACTCGTGTGTTAATGTGATGCATTCTGGGTAGCCCAATGGTTGATATAAGGCTTCAGGAAGCCCTCTTCTCCTGCCAGCTTTCTCCCTTCTTTTGGGTGAGGGTCATTGTGGTTTTCCCCATCCTTACAGAACAGAGGGCATAGTCAGTGCAAGCCCAGCTGAAGATGGGCCTGACTGGGGAGGGCAATTGTGCCTCCTTTAATTGGACTTATGCATTCATATTAAAGTAAGAGTTGGACATTAGCATCCTTGGACACATCCTTATTAGCAGTGGAGGCTGGTCCATGGGATGCTGCCTCCCCAGCCTTTGTCTTCCCTCAGCCAGCCTTGCTTGCCTCTCTTCATACTTACAATTGGCTCTGCCCAGCATTGGTTCTGGTTCCATCTCCTGCTGGTCTCCTGGCCTTCCACCCTTCCAATCTCAATGGGCAACAGCTACTACTGCTTGTAAAACTCTTACTAATGTATTTAATGAGCTTCCCTTCTTTTTTTTACATTTAAAGGAGGAGGATAAAATTAAAGATACACACTGGATTTGACCTTTTTTTTTTTTTTTTTGCTTTTTCTAAGGAGAAACACGAACCTCTGAGTCACACCAGCAGTTAAAGGCAAATAGAATGAGTCCGTTTTACAGTCCGAGGGAAGGGGGAAAATCTAAAACATGGATATATTATAAAAATAAAATCTAAAAAATTGATCTGTAAGAAACCTTTCACCTGCTTGTGCACTTAAATGCTATTCTCACCGTAAAATGCATTTTATTCTTATTTATTAATGTGATTTGTTGCATTCATGGCAACAAATAAATTTACCATTTAACACCTGCATTTTTATCCTAGGATAACTTTTATCCTAACTTTTGGAAAGGAGATCCACTAAATTCTTGCAAGGTTTGACATTGACATTTGTCTTGCTTGCATTTATTTTATGTTCAAACCATCCATTTTCTCCAGGACTATGATTGATTGAAGTAGGAAGAATTAGCAAAGTACTCTGATTCCTCACATGTTGCCGTCTGCAACAAGTGGCTCACAGAACAATTTATCTAATGTGGTTTTATTCTAGGCACTTTCTGGAATAAGCACAACTCTTCAACATATTTTGATCACTTGCCAAACAAAGAGGGGGGGGAGGCTATTACTACCTGCATTTTTCAACTTTATTTTCTGCTAAATCAAATAATGGATAAAATTACATTTAAAGTATCACACACCTCATTCATCCATTTCTCATAAGAGAAAGTTCCCAGGGTACATCTGCCTCAGTCATGCTGAAAGCTGTCAAGAGACTCTCCCCATATTCTTTTTACTACCCAAAGGTTGCCATGGATAATCATCGGATTATGGAGCAGAACACTTGTTTCTTGAACATCAAGGACAAAGGAAGAATAGAGAGCCTTGTGCTATGGGGGTTGATGGAGAATAACATAGGGAGACAGCTTATAACAAATGGAAGGGGCAAGATATAAGGCAATAGCTTTAGACGGAACAGATCTCATTAACAAGCATTGAAGACTGTCTAACTGCTTATGGTGGTACACATGGATCAATTGTTTCCTTATATTAATTAGAGGCCATATTCCTGTAGCCTTGATTCGTGGCATCTTGGCAATAGATACAGTCCCTTCCAGCAATTTCACCAATGAAATAAATATCAGACTACAATCCTATGCATACTTTCTTAGGAATAAGTGACTTCGAATTCCATAGGACCCACTTCCAAGAATAGGATGCACCTTCTTAATTGCTTAAAGTCATTTATGAATAAAGCAATAGATCTGAAGCGGGGGAGTGTTCTTTCTTTGTTTTTATAAAATATGTGCATTTGATACAGCAGGCGTCATCTTCTACTTGCCTCCTGTGTATAAGAGAGTTATGCCTTTTCTAAGAAAGTGCTGGCTCCTCGTGGGTTTGTAAATACTAATTAACATATGTACAATGCTCTCAAGTGTTTAAAATGCTTTACATGCATTGAAGCTGTGATACTAAGCTATGGAGCTTATAAGGCAAGTCAGTGTTATTATCTTGAGCAATACATGGGGAAACTGAGGCACTAGAGACCCTGTGAGTGGTGTCACTAGTGGGTTGACCAGATCTCCTCCGTGTCAGTTCCCCATTTGTGGAATGCCTGCCCTGGTGAGTTGCATCTCTCCCTCTAAAACGTTCCTAATTACCCAGGCATTTGATGGTTGAAAGCTTCTGTTCCCGGGAACCTTGACATTATTAACTAGGAGGCTATGTGATTGTTTTTATGTGTTTTTATATATGTTGTGTTATTTACATTGTACTGTTTTAAGTACAGTGCTAATGCCCAATGTGTTTGCCTCATTGGACTCCTTTGGGAGGGAAGGCAGAATTTAAATGTAATAAAATAGAACAATAAGGCACAATAGTGAGTCTGGTGTCACTTTGTGAGCTCATGATAGACCCATGAGTTCAACCAAGTACAGGGGTACCTCAGGATGTGAACAGGATCCGTTCCGGAGCCCCGTTCGCATCCTGAGGCAAATGTAACCTGTGTCGGCGCATCTGCAGGTCACGTTTCAGTGCTTCTGCGCATGATGTCATTTTGACCGTCTGTGCATGCACACGCAGTGAAACCCAGAAGTAACACGCTCCGTTACTTCTGGGTCGCCATGGAGCGCAACCCAAATTTGCCTAACCCGAAGCATATTCATCCCGAGGTATGACTGTACTACCAAATTGTAGTTCTGTTTCTTAGCTACTGCACTAAGCAGCCATCGGTTTGTGGTAGAGCACATGAAGAAAGCCACAGTTTTGATCCCAGAATTCCCAGGTGTTGTTGTGGGGGTGGGGACATCCCATTTGGACCTTAGATAACGGCTGCCAGTCAGTGTTTGCCAGAACTATGCTAGATGGACCAACAGTCAGAAGTAACTCCTTCCTACACCTCCTCCTCGAAAGGTCCGGAGGGTGGCAACATGAGAACGGCCCTTCTCTGCAGTGGCTCCCCATCTATGGAATGCTCTCCCCAGAGAAGTTCACCTGGCGCCTTCATTATACAGGCCTTTGGTTGATTTTATTTACACCCCATGCCCTTTTAAAATGTTTTTTTTGGGGGGGGGCTATTGGGCTGTTGTTTTTATTTTTATTATGTAGTTTGTGGTTTTATATACTGATTTTATTTTGTGAACCACCCTAAGATCCAGGGTATAGGGCGGTATATAAATTCAACGAATAATAAAAATAATAATTTGCTGGTGATGTAGAGTTGCTGGACGAGCTTCCTGGCAGGTGGAGCACTGTTGCTTACCTAGAAGAGTGGGGCAAGTTGGACGTATGCAGGCTGTAAGCACACCAGTGGAGAACTCCTGCTGGTGTGTTTGCACCACTCCAACATATTGCAAATATCAAAAATTGTCCAGACCCATAAGTATTATTCAAAGCTTTACTAACCAGAGCTTCTTCAAAAACAAGTACAAAACAATCAATGATACATCCAGAAATTTGTATAAAGCATATGCACATTCAAGCATAGGCTCTCCTTCTTAAATATAAAACATAATTGCGATCAGAGCTGAAACCAATGCTCTGTCTCTCCCTTGGCTTGCAATTAGCCTGCTGCCAGCCTAAAGTTATGCAGCTCCTTGAGAGGCATTTTATCACACCCTTTCTCTCATGTGCCTGGGAAGAAAAGCAAAGGCAACCTTCAAGTTGGTGAATTTGAAACCGAATACCTTAATCGCATGGTCTAAGGTTAAACATTCATGGAAAAGCTAACAGAGAACATCAACAGTCAGTTAGCAACTCGACTAGAAGCTTAGAGAGAGCTCTTTCTAGATTAGGATTTTGCAATGGATTTTTCCCTTAGCAACTTACATACAAGCACTCTCCATTTCAGTGGGCTATTAAACAACTATACTTAACACAATTTTGCCACCGACTCCTCACTCTCCTTCCAGTAAGCAACAGTAACCACCTGCCATTAAGATAGATTACCAGCTCCATCCCACCGGCAAGCTATTTCTGCCAATAGTCTTAGTATAAGTCTAATTCCGGTGTTCTAACTGCTGTTTAAAGAGAACTTTTAACTAGCTCTCTCTAAATAGTTACATCATCATCATCATCATCATCATTATTATTATTAATAATAGATGTGCTACCTGATTAATTGGGGCCACATTTATCAGATCCTTTAATCAATACTGTATATCGGTCAGTAAGCCAATTGTGGCAACTTCAGCAGAAACCCACTCACGGTTCCAAATAATGGAAATGCTCCCTGTTTTATCAAAATGACAAATAAACATGGTGCCATCTCAAAATATACTAGGTACAGCGATGCATCATCAATGGTTTTGCAGACTCACATTCCCATGCACATTTGAAAGCTTCAAAGAGTGTAGCTGCAGAATGTTGAAATAAATAGATAATGAGAGCAAAAGAAATGCTGCAGAAAACAAGCTTCAGCCTTTTGGGTAAAGTCCAATGCAAATAGTTGCATCCTGTTTGCCCATATTTCCCTTGATATTTCAACTGGATGATGCATTTAGGCTGAGTAAATAAGCACATCTTTGATACACTTATCAATGAAAAATGGAAACATTTATTGCAAGGGTAGTTCCTTTGTTACCAAAATATGTATAAAGCCAAGTTTAGCGCTGAATAAACTTTTCGGAGCATATTTGACACACGTTGCATTTATGTAACAGTTTATTCTGTTTTCCTGATGGTTTCCCACCTGTTAATTTCCACATTATAATTGAGCTTTCAAATGACATAAAAGCTACTTCTGCAACTATAGTCGACTATAATCCACTTGCAAATAACAAGGGAATGAGTGCTAAACTTGTGCTGCATTGCACTATGTTTCCAGAAGTGGATTTTATGTGTGAAAGCTCAGATAAGAAAGCAGTCAGGGGAACATCAGGAAAATGCAGCCTAACTTAGCATCAAACTTTATGTGTGGTGCAATACTATGCATAGTTTACTCAGAAGAAGAAGAAGAAGAAGAAGAGTTTGGATTTGATATCCCGCCTTTCACTCCCTTTCAGGAGTCTCAAAGCGGCTAACATTCTCCTTTCCCTTCCTCCCCCACAACAAACACTCTGTGAGGTGAGTGGGGCTGAGAGACTTCAAAGAAGTGTGACTGGCCCAAGGTCACCCAGCAGCTGCATGTGGAGGAGCGGAGACGCAAACCCGGTTCCCCAGATTACGAGACTACCGCTCTTAACCACTACACCACACTGGCTCACTCAGAAAGATGTCTCATCAGTTCCGGGTGCATCAGACTGCAGTCTTAAATTCCTAGCTCACCAAAAGGCTCAGAATGACTAATCACAGCTTTGTAACCAGCAAAAGGATTTGTTCTAAAGGTATATTCATTGTCATCATCCCAGTCATGTAGATCACAAAGATTTTATGAGTTTCAAATTTAAACAAGTGCAGGTATGTCTGAAATTTCCTTACATTTATCAGCCACCAGCAAGTCAAACTGATTCTCAAAGTGGCTTGCCACTACTGAAAGTCAGTACAATTCTAAAATCAAATCGAGACGGAGTTTGCTTAGGACTGCAGCTGATCTTCCATTTCTATAGTGTTTGTAGAACCAGTAACAGAGGTCTAGAATCGGTGCATCTCTTTGCAGCCACATTAAGAAGCAAACCAGATACTTTGCGCTATACTTCCATACCTTCTGCTATGGGCTCATATAGACTATCGAAGTTCATGGCAACAGCACCAACCACCACAAGGGAATAGCTAGTTCACAATATAAGCAGCCTAAAATTGCATAAAGACAACCTATATGTTTTTGCAAAAACAAACAAACAAACAAACAAACCACCCCAAAGCCTAGTACTCCACAGTTTTTTCTGATTCATACAGAAGTAATTGAAGTTGTAGGTGAAAGTGTAAAAACAGTATAACAGCAATGAATGTGCTGAAATTGTATTCAGGAGTTCAGGAGTCTTCAAAGAACAGCATATGCATTTGTTCTGCTATACTCATTCATCAGACATCAACCACCTGAAGCTTTTAAGGGACTGTATTCCAGATCTGAAGACCTGCTCACTGGAGTATGGCTCATTGACCACCATCTGTCCAACACACAATTATCCACACTTCAAACCTTTCAAAAGCAATAGGTCTTAAAAGCACACCAGACTTTCTCTGCACTGAATTATGGTTGTTAGGTACAACAAGGTTGCAAAACTGGCATGAATAAATCTCAGCAGGGTAACTTCTTGCTTGTCTGCTTACCTGAGGGAAGCATATTAAGAAGGCAGAGGAAAACAAGAAGCCATTAGCACAATTAAAAAGCCTGGATCTGCCACATTGGTCCACAGGCTTCTTCAAAATGCTCGACAAGCAATAGAACCATCTGTTGAGGGTCCTTTATTGAGGACCCTTCCAAGACCTGGAAATGAAAGTGCTTTTCACCTGCATCAGTTCACCAAGACCTGCAACTGGTAGAATTTCAACCCCCTTATAAGGCCGTCATGAATCATTAGTGGCCCCTCATTTGCTCCCACAGCAACTGGATTGATGAGGTTGCACTGTACTCATTTATTTAACTGGAAATGAAATATGCTTTTTCTAATAATAACAAAGGCTTTGGAAAAGAAAAGGCAGAAGAGGAGCTAAGCCCAGAAGCAAATCGATCTTTATAGCACTGATAACTCTGTAGGGTTTATGCACCATTTCAATGTGCATAAGCTTTAATCATCATGATATGAGCCTTTTCATGCTTAAGTGATGCAGTGTGTGACCTGACTGCACACTGAAGAGCCGGCACTTCGAAAGCTTTCTTACCACTCTATCTTCTTGCCTGGCAACAGTTTCCCATTCTTGTTCTGATCTTTAAAATGCTACCAGTTCAGTGCTTTAGTTGAGAGTCCTGCGTTGCAGGGAGTACGACTAGATGACGCTCAGGGTCCCTTCCAACTCTACAATTTGATGACTCTGTGATTCTAGGGTCCAAAAATGGAAACCCTGGTGATACAGATGCTCGATGGTTTTTCGTTTATTTATTGGTCTAGCGTTATCTTGCATTTACATCGAAAACTCCTGGGCATATAACACAGCAAACAATTTATTTCCAGTAAAGTTTTCCATGAAAGCAAAGAATAATATTGGATGGCAAAGCCCACTGTATCTTCCTCAGATCCAGCGAAGAAACATTTGATGAGAAACATTAATTACATGCATAAAGAGAGCTGAGATGCTAACAGCTAATTAGTCTCAAAGGGAAATTAAATTTAATTTCCTAAGTGGCAGTTGCTATCTGGCAATATTTTCCTTAAGCAAAATGAATTCTGATTTATCATAGTTGATACTTTGGAATTTTAAAGGAACAATCACATATGGAAGCTGGGTTAATTGAAAGAGAGAGAGAGAACGCTTACAGTTGAGGTCAGCTGTATGTCAGCAACTTTTCCTGATCAATATACATATATTTTTGTTAACAATTAGCATCTAAAGTAAATGAATGTGATGCACTTCAAAGCTCCTGAGAAGCTGCTTTCCTCTGGCCAATGGAACATCTTTCATTTTAGACAGCTGCAGAGTGAACAGTTTGCTAGAACCCAAGAACCCACTGAACAATTAAAACCGCTAAAGTTGGGTGATTTTATTTGCCTGGTATACTTATTCTTACCACTGAGCCAGGCTCTGTCTGTTATGTTAATCATGAAGAGCAATCTGGATGGATGAGGCGGGGGAGACAGTGCCGAAAATAATATACTCCCAAGAAAATGAGAAAATGGAATTGTGCTACTCTGTGACAAAAGAAGAGTGAGGATATGGGGAGAGCTCTGGCTGACTAAAGGAACTTCGTGCACTAATAATGAAAGCATTGAGAGAAGCACTTTCAAAGCATTCAGAAATGGAAGAATGAATGTGTGGGTATACTAACCATGGACCTAGTCCCCAAAGAACCTGTTATGAGCTTCATAATGCCTAACTGGAGGAGAACCTGACCTGAACAATGACTTCCTTTTGACTGAGGTTCAAATTGTGAGAATAGCAAATTCCTTGGAAGCTGCAGGTTTCAAACGAACAAACTTGTCAGACAGATTTATGACTCATTTCCCAAATGTGGCCATGTTCACTTCCCCCCTCCCTCTCTTTCCCCTTGTACATTTTCATAATTAACACGAAGTGTGTAATGAGTGTTTGAAGAAAAGTAATCCCAGCATAGCTATAAGTCAATATAATTTTTTCCTGGTAAATCCAAGTGAAAATGTAATTAGACAAAAGGACAATGGCCCATTTTGATCATTGCCGTTGATGAAAAGAATGATAAAACATGTATAAAATGACACAGACTTTGGAAGTATCAGGAGGAATTATTATTTTTAAGAACATTCAGAGCTTTATCTCCTGAACAGTCTGATATTCTTGGTTTAAGTTTACTATATAGTCAATAAAGGTAAATCCCAGTGTCATAGGCAAAATTCTGAAAGATGAATGAGATGCTGATAATATAGAGGCTCTAGTTTCTTGTTAATCATGCAAAGGAAGGGAAAAACTTAATTTAGCTTGTGTCTATTTGTCATAAAGTATCTGCTTCTCTCTTCTCTCTCTTACTTTGCGCATAGCAGTTTAGAAACTTTCACAAAAGAAAAATGAAAAGTACAACCTGTGACTGTTCAATTAGAGCTTAAACATATGAAGAAGAACTACAGTGAACAGGCCCCTTTAAGGCATGGATATTTCCCTCATCCCTAGCAGTAATTATTCAAAATATATTACAACACAATCTGTTGTAGAATCTGCCCATTTTTCTTTGGTAGCCTGGAAGCGGGGTTCGTTAATATTAAGGGTGCACTGGCTGTTCTCCAATCTATACTCCACAAGACACATTCTCTGTTGA